>NC_135508.1:1765000-1862500 GCF_051989575.1 Stigmatopora nigra | reverse complement strand
TTAATCCATTTCTTTTCATCCATCTCTTTTAATCCATTTCTTTTAATCCATTTCTTTTAATCCATTTCTTTTAATCAATTTCTTTTAATCCATTTCTTTTAATCAATTTCTTATATTCCATTTCTTTTAATCCATTTCTTTTAATCTTTTTCTTTTAATCCATTTATTTAAAAAAAAATCCAAATATTATATCTAAAATTGTCCGGCCCACACGAATCAGAAGCGCACCAACCCGAGTTTGACACTCCTTAATCTAACCAATAACATTTCAGCTACTTATTTATTCATGTATTTAAGTATTTATCTAATTGTAGACACATTTAATTTAATTATATCTCACAACGTTTAGCTTCAGTCGGAGTACTCAAGTTTTTTTTACTGTCTTCAACTTTTCTTTGCTCTAAAATATGTTCCAGATAGAGCATGCCCTCCGGACTGGACTCGTCTGGACTGCCGCTGTATCAAGTTCATGAATGAGAAATTAAGATTTTCCCTTGCTGAGGTACAATCTTTTTTCATATATATATATATATATATATATTTGTGTTGTTGTTTATTTTGTATTGAATATTCATTCAATGGTTGTTTTCAATCCATTAGGCTTTCTGCAACGTCGTTGGTGGAAATCTGGTTTCAATTCACAATAGACTCGAGAACGAAGTAGTTGGAGAAGTAATTCGGGCAGGTGCTGGTGATTTTGTCCGTACCTGGATTGGAGTGCATGATCGACTTGTGGTAAAAAAACAATTTTAAATTCCACTTTCAACTTTCAGGGATGTGAAACTTGCTACTACAGTGTTCCCTCGCTACTTCGCGGTTCAGCTACCGCGGACTCAGAGCTTCGCGGATTTTTTTTGGGAAAAAATATATACAAATATTACATTGAAACAACATATTTTACAGTTTTTTTGTTATAACATGAATTTCACTCTCTCTCTCTACCCGTATTATATATGGTGTATTGTATACAGGGGGGTAAAAAAAATAAAATATTTAAAAAAATAAAAAATAAAAAATAAAAATATTTTAAAAAAAAAAATTAAAAAAAAAAATAATAATAATAAAAAATAAAAATAAAAAAATAATTTAAAAAAAACTAAAAAAATTTAAAAAAATACATTTAAATTAAAAAAAAAAAATTAAAATAAATAAAATTAAGCATTTTTGAAAGAGAATCCCTACTTTGCGGAAATTCACTTATCGCGGGTGGTCCCGGTCCCCATTAACCGCGATAACCGAGGGAACACTGTATATATTATGCACTGGTTTGATGTGATACAGTATTTTCTCGCATATAAGCCACTCACTGCGTATAAGACGCACCTTTAAAATGGCCTTATAATCATTGAATTTGACAATTTCTCTCGCGTATAAGCCTCCCCCTGATTCACAATTTTCACCTCCATATTCATGGTTTTAATAGGGCAGGGGTGGCCAACCCGCGGCTCGCGAGCCGCATGCGGCTCTTTGCCCGGTTTCATGCGGCTCTTACGTCCATATCAAAGTTTGTATTTGTGTTTTATTTTTTTTTGCGTGTGCGCTTCGCTTGAGTTCAATACGGTATTTTCGTCCAATGCGCATGTGCTTGGGATGAAAATACCTCAAAGTTTCCCAGTAGGAGCAAGGTCATTTGAGTAAACGTTTTTAACAGAGTGGGAGAGCTCCCGTGAACCAGAAGCGACAATGAACGGCGTCGCGCACACAAAAACAAAAAGTATCCCAAAGATCGAGCGTCGGCTGAAAAAGCCACACCCCCTGCGAGGCAGACCAAGGCGAGAGTGCTCAGCCGGGAGCAGCCAATAGGAGAGCGAGGTGTACACCCACGTGGTGGGCGCGCTAGTTCGCCCACCACGTGGGTGTACACCTCGCTCTCCTATTGGCTGCTCCCGGCTGAGCACTCTCGCCTTGGTCTGCCTCGCATGAACATTGTGTGTGCACTATCTCACACAGGCAAACTCTCAGTTCAACCAAGTCCACAAACAAAAATATAATAATTTACAATAGCGTTTTTCTTTTTCTATGCATGTTACTTAGTGGGACTTCTGTCATAAAATCAGCGCCTATTTTTGCGCAACATTCGCTCCTTGTGAGCTGTCATTTAGTATGAATGGCTTTTAACTAGCGAAAAGCCATTCATAATAAATGACAGCTCACAAGGAGCGAATGTTGCGCAAAAATAGGCGCTGATTTTATGACAGAAGTCCCACTAAGTAACATGCATAGAAAAAGAAAAACGCTATTGTAAATTATTATATTTTTGTTTGTGGACTTGGTTGAACTGAGAGTTTGTCTGTGTGAGACAGTGCACACACAATGTTCATTGTTGATAATGACTGGCCTGTGCTGTTAGTACTGTAGGAGTCAATTTATGTCATTACTATGCTGGTGTGTGACATTTACAATAAATCTGTGTGATGTGGCTCTTTGCGGTAACACAGTAAAAAATGTGGCTCTTTGCGGTAACACGGTAAAAAATGTGGCTCTTGGTCTCTGACTGGTTGGCCACCCCTGTAATAGGGAGTACAAATGTGTTACTTTGAATTGAAAAATCTTAAGAAAAATCATCGTACATGGTATTTCTGAGATAATATGTAAATCCAAAGTCATTTTTTGGGCATGGAAAAGCAATGTCAGAAAAATAATAAGGACACACAAACCAAATATGAATAGATGAATTATTGAATGAATTATATATGTATGGTAGAAGTGTTGAAAACTGTAAATCATCACTAATTATGAGTTGTAGGGAACCTGAGTATTGTTCGTTAGGGTGTTGCCTTGCATACTGTACATAGTTGGCTGGGTTAGGCTAAGGCAACAATGTGACCCGGAGTATAAGGGGAACAAAAAAAAAAATGAATAAATAAATCCTCAGGATTTTTTCATGATATTATAAATCCTCTCTAGAAAATTAAAGCAGAAAATCAATGTAAGGGTTGACTTTTCTTATTCCATGTATAACAAAAAATTGACTTTCCAAACAGGAAGGCGATTATCTATCGGTAGATGGCACGATAGCGGATTTTTTCGACTGGGGTCCTGGCCGGCCAAGACCTAATAATGCCCCTTTGGATTGCGTAGAGATTAATTTTCCAGGTAAGAATGTTGTTTTGTGACCCTGAGTTGCTGCACCTGTAGTACTTGCATCCATCTTTTCTGTCTGCATGTCTTTCATTCTTTGGTCAGATACTGTAAAATACAAGTATAACTAGATTTAAAATTGGGAGTCAATATTTTTAAGTGATTTTATTGTATTTTTTTTAAACAAGAACAAACTCTCAACTCCCAGTTTCCATTTTTTTGATTGAATGGATAATATTTACTCTCCAAAAACAGGGTAAATAATATAGGATATATATTTGGAAGGGAAATTAAAAAGTAACTTTAATACATTAAAAACCTAGAGAAAATTGTCTGCTATATTATTAACGAATAAAGTGTTCATGACTGCAAATAATTAAACTTGTGTATATGTTTACTTTCAGATAGTAAAAACTGGAATGATCAAAATTGCTTTGAACAACGACCTTTTGTTTGCGCCAGAGATGCAGTGTCTTACTCGTAGCATGTTTCTTAGCATGTATTGTAGTTGTCTCGAATGTATTGATGATTTTTGTTGAGAGAAACAATTAATAAAGAAACCTACTTGATGGAACAAGTGTTTTTGTATGTATTTACTTTTGTCAAACAAATAGGAGCCTATATATATATTTATATATATATATATATATATATATATATATATATATATATATATATATATATATATATATATATATATATATATATATATATATATATATATATATATATATATATATATATATATATATATATATATATATATATATATATATATATATATATATATATATATATATATATATATATATATATATATATATATATATATATATATATATATATATATATATATATATATATATATATATATATATATATATATATATATATATATATATATATATATATATATATATATATATATATATATATATATATATATATATACACTGTATTTTCACGAATATAAGGCGCACTGCATTATCAGGCAAGGCCCTCAATGAATGACATTTTTTCCATATGTAGGGCGCACTGTATTATAAGGCGCACTGTCTATTTTGGAGAAAATTTAAGACTTTTAAGTGCGCCTTATAGTGGTGAAAATACGGTAATTGCTATTGACTTCCAGGTATGAAGCACTCACTACTTTACAGTCACCTCAAGAGCCAGCCATTGTTGATGTTTTGGATTTTGTGGTATAAAATCTTGCATTGGGGGAGGAGCTATATGATGGAAGATTTTGTAAACTCAGATGGCACCTGCATATTTAACAGTATTGTTTCAGTTCAGGCCTTTGTGTTTTTTTTTAATATCCGACAGTGGTGGTTTTTCGTTTTTGGTTTTCTGTTTTTTCCATATATAAGGCGCACTGTCTATTTTGGAGAAAATGTAGAGATGCGCAGGGTCAGCACAAGATACGATACAAATAAAAAAGTGCATCTGTTAACAGTACATATGAAAAATAAACAGGAAAAAACGACCAAAGTATTAACAAACTCATCACTCATCATTAAAGTAAAAAGTATAAAGTGCAAAGTAAAGTAAAAGTACAAAGTAAAGTCAAAAGGAATGTATTAAGAAATATTAAAATGTCATTTAAAAAAAGATACATAGGCGCTGTAAAACACCAAAAACAAATAAGAGTGGACAGAACTACTGCCACTGTCTTCCGTGTGACGAGGCCACCTTAGAAAAAAATTATTATTATTTGGACAACGCCGGCGGGCCGGATTAAAAAGCCTAACGGAGCCGTATGTGGCCCGCGGGCCGTAGTTTGCCCATTCCTGCTCTAAACCCTAACCCTCTGGTAGACTATAGAGGTCTCACAAAACAGCAACAAATAGACTTAAGGACATTTTTTTTTTATTCCTAACAGGCTAACCACCGATTCAAGGTATCTCCGCCTCTATAATATTTTGAGAAAAGTCATAAAATGATTTGATTAAAATTTTTATTTATTTTTACATCCTCGTGGGTCTTTTTGGATGCAGTTTTTTTTAACAAGACAGTTTAACCAATGAGATTTCTGCAATTAACAAGAAGCACCTGATTGCAATCCACAGGTGTTTTAATTGTTAAACTAAAACTACACACAGCTTGGTATAGAAAATACTGCCTTTATTCATCTCATAAACGATCTCTGAAAAATATGATTTTCTTATATTATTCTGTTCCTATTTATATAGTTGTAAAAACTATTTATAGATGAAACAATAGGTTTTTTTGGCAACCTTTAGTCTTTGTTTTATGTCTTTGTTTTAAAGACATTTGAATATTTCTTAATACTTTTTCTTTTTACTTGACTTTATACTTTTCACTTTAATAATGAGTGAAGAGTATGTTAATACTTTAGTCTTTTGTTATGTTTTTTGTTTTGTTTTGAAACCACTGTGGCATTTATTCACGGTGATAAAAGAATCAATAAAAGTCATAACAACGCAACAGATATGCGGAATGAGGAAATAGTTATAACACTAGAATTAAACTAATGACAAGGTAGGCTGTTGGCAGGGTTGGTAGTGACGTCTAACCCTGAAGCGATAAATGTGAATTATGCACATGATTTCTGGATTTCATAATCCTTTTAATCTTCTGTATGGAGGAAAATGGCCGGGTAGCGTGCGAGTTTGAAATCCAGGTCGCTCCACCTGTGTGAAGTGAGCATGTACTTTGGTTTCCTCCCACATTCCAAAAACATGCTTGCGAGGCTGATTATATAGACGGTTAATCAGTGGTGGACCGTCAGGGCCTGCAAAGCCTTCTCTGCTGGCCTAAAAAAACATATCTGAATCTTAGGCTGATGTTAATTATGTTTTGTTCATGAATGCTTATTATACAATTCCAAATTATCTGTTAGCTTCCTTTCATTGTTTTTCCACCTGGTCGCACTGCTTCCCTGATGTGTGTTTTCATATTTAAGCATTTAACCTAGGGGTCGGGAACCTTTTTGAAAGAGACAGCCATAAACAATTGTTATTTTCTAATGTTGTTTCTAAAAAGCCATTCTCGGAAATTTAAAAGAAAAAATATATGAAAATGTGAAATTTTTATTTTTTTGCATTTTAATCACAAAAAGTCTCAGATTTCTTTTTACAACATTGTTATTCTGTTGGTAATTAATCTGTATTAATGAGATGATGCATTCAGAAGAGTAATGACAAATCAAATTTTGATTGAAGTATGTATATATGTATAATATATATTTATAAACTTACTTATTAACTATCTATTTATGTCGAAAATGTCTTTCCTATTTCTGCATCCTCACCCTCTTGCTCCTGCGACAACGAAATTTCCCGAATACGGGATGAATAAAGTTATTTATTCAATCCATCACGTGATTCTTTCTTAAAGCGATACACACGCACGCCCTACTTCCGGTTTACACTCTTGAGCTTTCGGCACAGTGCCGGCGCACTAGTGTTGATCGTCCCATCACTACTAGCAAAACTTATTTTTAGCTTAGCCTAGCTAGCAGCTACCAAATGAACAAGTCCGGGTCGTCAAAGAACTCGTTGGACCTTTGCGCACTACTTTAGCCTAGCCTACCAGCTATCAAAGGAACAAGTCGCCAAATGCTTGTTTATGCTTTAGCTTGGTTTAGCTAGCAGCTATCAAAGAAACAAGTCACCGAAGAACTCGTTGGAGTTTTCCAGGCTAATATAGCTTAGCCTAGCTATAGCAGCTGTTAAGGGGAAAAAGTCGTTGAAGAGCGTGTTTATGCTTTATTTTAGCTTATCTCAGCTAACATCTATCAAAAAAACAAGTCATCAAGTCGTCGAAGAACCCGTTAAAGCTTTGCGCCCTACTCTATCTTAGCTTATTTTAGCTACCAGCTATCAACATAGGCGCCGCCATCATTACGTTATTCCCAGGGAGAACTTTCTGACCTCGAATGATATAAACTAGAAGGTGGGTTGACATTTTACTTCCATTAATTCTAACCTTTAACACCTTGTAATTGTTTTGATTTGTGGCCTTAAATGGGGGGGATAAAATGCTCCTCGCCAGAATTTCATTTGTGACAAGGACGATGTCAGAGAACTCTCCTTGCAATATTATCATCAGGGATACCAAATTAATTAAATATATATAATTAATCAGATTTCCTCATGTATTGTTTTATAATTATATTAAAGTATAATTATTGATGAAACTAACAATAAGTAAGTTAATAAATAAATACACGAATAAATATATAAATAATTAAGCGTGTTGCTGATGTATATGTATATGTTTATATTTATATATATATGCACGTATACACGTACGTGTACATACACATATATAAGCACATCTGCCACAATACAACCGACAACATAATGTTTGACAGCCTTAACAGTGACGAAATGAATGTATAGCGCCCTCTTCCGTTTGATTCAATTTCTGTCAACAAGAAATTTGGTCATTTTAATTGGAAAATGTTTCATCCTTTGTCTTCGTGTCTTTGCAGGATTTCTCTCAACAAAAAATGCGAGATGAGCTAATTCCATTCAAAAAGGAGGAAGATCATTTCACCTGGTCATCAGGTGAGTCCGTGACATGGATGATTTGGGCGTGGCCAGTGAAGGGGCGGAGCCTACATACGCCTTAGTATGGCCCCAAATCAAAGAGGAGTTCTATCAAAAACAGCAAAAAAGAGAAGAGCAATCTCCAATCAAAAAGGAGGAGCAAAATGTCATTGGGTCAATTGGTGACCTATTAAAGAGGGAAGATCAAATGGGCGGGGCTAACAGAGAGGGGCGGACTGTGAACTGCAGCTCAGCAGAAGGAATGCAAGCAGACAATGTGATTACATTTCCAGGTAAGGCATGTTACATTTCAAGAGAAGAAAAGTGTGATTTGAAGTGTAAAAAAGTTAACATTTCAGAGGTTTTTCATTCTGGTGAAAAACCATTTTCATGCTCATAAAATGATCCGATCAAAAACATTACTTTACTTGTTTTTGCATCACTCCAATCGGAAGCTGTTCAATGACATTAGGTCAGTGTGAAAAATTCGATTTGGAATTACTTTGGAGGGTTATTTGATGAATAACAATAAATGAAAAAGATAAAATATTTTAAATCATCAACATAATCTGAATGTCAACACTATTTTGTCTTTAAATTGTGTACCGGATGACTGGATAGAACCTAAAATGTGACTTTTCTGGCATATATTATTGCAAAATATTCAACCAGGCTGTGATAATAAACTTGTAAAAGTAAGAAAATACATATTTAACCATTTTCGACTTCATGGAGTGATACATATTATCTTTTTGTCTTTGCAGGTTTCAGGGAAAATCTTAATCCTGATGGGCAACAGTTTGTTGGCTTTAAAGAACTCCCCCAAATCAAAGAGGAGGAGCCAGAGTTCCCTCAACAACCAATGAGAAAAGAGCAACTTCCAATCCAAAAGGAGGAAGATGTCACCTGTTCACCAGGTGAGTCTGTGAAAAGGGATTATCTGGGCGTGGCTAGCAAAGAGGCGGAGCCTGAAAACGCTTCAACATGGCCCCAAATTAAAGAGGAGGAGCCAGAGTTCCCTCAACAGCACAAAAAGGAGGAGCAACCTCCAATCAAAAATGAGGAACGTTTCAAATTGTCAACTGGTGAGCCTTTCAAGAGTGATAGTGAAATGGGCGTGGCCAGAGGGGCGGAGCTTCTGAGCGATAGCTCAACAGACTTGCTTTTTGACGATGATGATGTTGAAGATGTTAAGAAAATTCTCAGTGGTGACGAACTCTGCAAATGCGCTCAGTGTGGGAGACGTTTTGGGAAAATGGCTTCTTTAAAAAATCATAAAAAATCATATGAGGAGCCACATTGAGAAGAAACCATTATCATGTTCAGTTTGTGGTAAAACATTTCCAAAGAAGGCAAAATTGGAAATGCACTCAAGAACACACACAGGTGAAAAACCATTTGCGTGCTCAGTTTGTGGTCGAAGATTCACACGGAAGGGACACTTAGATGGTCATGTAAGAATACACACAGGTGAAACGCCATTTTCATGTTCAGTTTGTGGCCAAGCATTCACACACCAGATAAACTTAATGAATCATGCAAGAACACACACTGATGCAAAACCATTTTCATGTTTAGTTTGCGGCAAAGCCTTTTCTCGAAAACAACACTTAAATTGTCATGCAATAACACACACAGGTGAAAAGCCATTTTCGTGTTCAGTTTGTGGTCAAAAATTCACACGGAAAGGAAGCTTAAAAAAACACGGAATGACCCACACTGGTGAAAAACCATTTTCGTGTTCAGTTTGTGGTCAAAAATTCACACGGAAGGGAAGTTTAAAAAAACACGGAATGACCCATACTGGTGAAAAAACATTTTCATGTTCAGTTTGTGGTAAAGCCTTTTCTCTAAAGAACCTTTTAAAAGACCACACAAGAACCCACACTGTCGAAAGACCATTTTCGTGTTCAGTTTGTGGTAAAACATTCAAAGAGAGGGGAACCTTAAATATTCATACAAGAACCCACACAGGTGAAAAACCATTTACATGTTCAGTTTGTGGTCAAAGATTCACACGGAAAGGAAGCTTAAATGTTCATGCAAGAATCCACACTGGTGAAAAACCATTTGCCTGCTCAGTTTGTAGTGAAACCTTTTCTCTAAAGGGCCACTTAGTAGCCCACACAAGAATCCACACTGGCGAAAAACCATTTGTGTGCTCAGTTTGTGGTCAAACATTCAAAGAGAAGGGAAGCTTAAATACTCATGTAAGAACACATACCAATGAGAAACCATTTCCATGTTCAGTTTGCGGTAAAGCCTTTTCTCTAAAGCACCAATTAGAAGGACACACAAAAACCCACACTGGTGAAAAACCATTTCCGTGTACAGTTTGTGGTCAATCATTTTCACGCAAGGGAAATTTAAAAACCCACATAAGAACCCACACAGGTGAAAAACCATTTTCGTGTTCAGTTTGCGGTAGAGTTTTTTCTCACAAGCAAAATTTAAAAATTCACACAAAAAGCCACACTGATGAAAAACCATTTTCGTGCTCAGTTTGTGGTAAAACATTCAAAGAGAAGGGAATCTTAAATATTCATACAAGAATACACACTGGTGAAAAACCATTTTCGTGTTCAGTTTGCGGTAAAACCTTTACTCTAAAGTCAGGTTTTCAAATACACAAAAGAACCCACACAGGGGAGAAAGAGAAACCATTTTCGTGCACAGTTTGTGGTCAAACATTCACACACAATGAAAGCTTAAAAAGACACATAATGATCCACACTGGTCAAAAACCATTTTCGTGTTCAGTTTGTGGTCGAAGATTTATACGGAAGCTGCGCTTAATTATTCATGCAAGAACCCACACAGGTGAAAAACCATTTTCGTGTTCAGTTTGCGATAAAGCCTTTTCTCAAAAGCAAGATTTACTAATGCACACCATAAGCCACACTAGTTAAAAACCATTTTCCTGCTCAGTTTGTGGTCGAACATTTTCCCAAAGAAGAAGCTTAAAAGGACACTTATTAACCCACACTGGAGAACAATGTTTTTCTGCTCAGTCTGTGGCTACATATTCACTACAACAACCCAATTAAAAACCTACACAATTCAAAACTTTTCCTGGCGCAGTTATTGTTCCAACATTTTCACATAAGAGAACCAGAAAAGAAGACTTAAGAACCCACACAGAAGAAAAGCCCTTTTTTGTTCATTTTTTGGCAGGAATATTTTAAAAACACAATTACCCATATCAGTCAGAAACCCTTTTCCTGCTCAGCTTCTTGTCAGATATTTAGTTGTAAGGATAGACTTAAAAGACGCAATGTGGTGTGATAAGCAGTGGCCAATCACAGCTCTGCTTGCTTTATCAATTTCTGTATGACAGATCGTTGTAATCTAAATATAATTGTATTCTGCATTCTGAAAATCTAGTTTACACTTTTCAATGTGTAATATTGATCCACACAATTCCAATGCTGTAATACCTTAAGATACGAGCTTACTGTGGGATCGAGCTCGTATCTCAAGTCAATTCTTCCCATAGAAATGAACAAAATACAAATTAATCCGTTTTCATCCTAAAAAATATCTTTTTTGTTCTAAATTTACCACCAACTCACAATCGGGAACCATCTGGTGTGCTCATATCTCAAATATTTCTCGTATCTCAAGGCAAACATTTGCTCAGAATTTTCCTCGTAAGTCAAATTTCTCGCATGCTTGAACACTTGCATGTCAAGGTATTATTGGATAAGAAAATTGAGTGTTGTTGGGGATTTTATTTACTTAACAATTTTATCTGAAATAGTAGAGCATAAATGAGGAAATTACAAAGTAAATAATCAATCATGTTATGTAAATAATTTGGAAAATATGTCTTCAATGTTAAAGACATGCCTAATAAATTTGAAAAATAGCAGTTTTTGATCGCAAATCCAATAAGAATATTAAGGGTTATTCAAACATGATGCATTTTAATGAAAATAATTGATGTATTGAATCTAGGATCTACTAAACATTAGTAGAAATATCATTTGCTGAAAATAAATAAGTAGTTTTTTCATATTATAAGTTGAATCACGTTTTTAAACCGATTTAACATGTTATCTTTTTGGTAGTTCAAATAAAGCTCTCTTTTTGGTGAAAAATACTTAAAGACACGAACCGACAGTTTCCACACGGTGCGTTAACATTGTAACACCCATAAAGCGACGTAATGGCCATGAAATCAGGCGGAACCATTCACTTCCTGATATTGGTGCAATATGTCCTTAAAACTCTCCATTACATAAATAACAATGTCACGTAGGAAAATAAATATAGTTTATCTATCTTCTCGAGGCTGAGTTGCCATGTAAGTTTAAAACGCTGCAAGCTAGCTACTCTTTAGCCTAGCCACTGCACCGGAAGCGGAAGCACGTATGCTTATGAAGCGAACGTTATTCGAAATAAAATTTTGAATACACATTTAAAAAATATATATTTACCATAATAACTTATTCAGAAGTTGCTAGTTTATTCAAATTTTAAAAAATCTACGCAAACTATTGTATTAGTAGAACAACTTTGCTTAGGCACTCACGAGATAGTATTAGAAGGGACGAACAGGTAAAATGTCGGCCAATTCTACATAGTAGAACAGTTATAAAATCCCAGATTGCTATGTTTTAGTCCAAACGTTACACCTTCTAAGACACTCATTTAAATTACTTGGTAATAGATATGATTTGATTTTAATAATTCAATGTCAAGCACCATTATTGGCACTGAAAGATGGTAACAAGAATTGGACGTCTATTGCGGTCAAAATTAGTAGATATAATTATTGGGGTTATTAAAAAAGTTTTACGTTAGAGTGCATGTGTTTATTCTTTTTACAATGTTGTTTAATTAATATTTGAATGAGAACAATAGATGTATTCATTGAAATGGATGTTTATAACTGTATTTAAATAAAATATACCATATTGACATATTACAATCCAAAATGTCATACCCAAATATGTCATAAGGGGTCATTATATGCCCAATTTAAAACTCACTTGCACCATTATGGGTTAAAGAAACAAAAGAAAACTTAGAAGCAAAGATATTGTTTAGAAAAATTGTTAAACCTGCACCGTCTGTTGGATTAAAAAAGAAGACATGAACCATTTTATGCCAAAATATATTTATTAACAAACATGAACAATTTGGTGAACATTTGAACAACAACATGAAAAGTGCATAATACCCAACAATAAGAAATAAACGACAACAACATTAAAGATGGGCTCAAAATATAAAATACATTTATAAGAACTTTTTCCCCTCCAACATACAAACGCGTTTCTTCTTCTTCACTTGTTACCCGAACGGTACAGTTCAAGGGCTAGTAGCTACTAGCTATGAGCTAGTATCTAATGTCCACCGACGCGACGGAAGCCATGTTGGGGCTAACGGTGGCAGCCATGTTGGGGCCCATGACGGCAGCCATAAAAGACATTTATAAGAACTTTTTCCCCTCCAACGTACAAACGCGTTTCTTCTTTTTCACTTGTTACTCGAACAGTATATTTCAAGTGCTATTAGCGACTAGCTATGAGCTAGTATCTCATCTCCACCGACGCGACGGAAGCCATGTTGGGGCTAACGGCGGCAGCCATGTTGGGGCCCATGACGGCAGCCATGTTGGGGCCCATGACGCCATAATAGTTCCAGGCCTCTGGCGCCAAAACCGGCGGTTGATGGAAGGCGGGCCCGTGGACGGAGCTGAAGTATGGCGGCGTCAGGTAAGGACTCACCGGGGGCGAGTTGACGAAACCGTGGTGGTCGTTTTGCGGAAACGAATTCACGCTGTAATAGCCCGGTTGTGCTCCGTTGAACCAGTCGGGGCTAGCATAGGGCGGCGTCGAGTAGCTCACAGTGGCCGGGCTAAAGTGTCTCCTTTCCGGCCTGGTTCGGTCTCGACGACGGCGTCGTAAGTCGCCCGCTTCGTACATGTCTTCGAAAGCCGGGTGCAGCGTCCATTGATGGCCCTTTCTTCCACGCGAGGTTTCCTTCGGGATTTTGATAAAACAGTCATTTATAGACAAATTATGCCGAACGCTGTTTTTCCAGCCGGTTTGGTGAAGCTGGTAAAATGGAAAGTTGGAGGAGATGTAGTCGTAAATCTCGCTGACGGTTTGCCTCTCGCGGGCGCTGTGTTTAATGGCCATGGCAATGAGGGCCACGTACGAATATGGCGGTCTCGTCTCTGTGTCCATTTGAAAACCCACGACGGGGATTTTGGGGTCGTAGTGCTGGTTCGAGTCCACCATGGTGACGTTGGGGTCTTCGGTGCGTAATTTAGGCGAGCAGAATAGAAAAGGGTGCAGGTGTACATTTCACTCCGTTTTATAGGCTTGCAGTTTCTTTCATCTTCGATATTGTTTACTCTTACTCTAAAGTCTAAATTTTCCCACGGGGATTAGCCTAAATTCTGGCGGTTTCATCACGCATTCACGCTGGCGTTCACGGGGACACCTGCACTTTATTTAACCTTATTTTTTAAATGCGCGCGTAAAAATAGTATTAAAAAGTATATACTTACGATATTTTACTGTTCAAGTAACCAATATTATGATAATTAAATACACTTTTCACGCGTCGTTTATGGTTTTTCAAATTTGATTTTTTTAGTTCGATTTATTTAAAGAGACAGTACATATTAATGAACATAACACAATTTGTCCGACAAATCTTAAACTTTTGTTATGAAAATTGTATTTTTTTTGTCTTCTAAAAAGTACTAGGTTCACATCAAGATAGACTTATTTCCTTTTTCAAGTTGAATATTTTAGATATTTTGCATTTTCACTTTTCATGCGTCGTTCATGGTTTTTCAAATTTGATTTTTTAGTTCGATTTATTTAAAGAGACAGTACATATTAATGAACATACCGCAATTTTTCCAACACATCTTAAACTTCTGGTAAGAAAATTGTAATTTCTGTCTTCAAAAAAGCACTTGGTTCTCATCAAGATAGACTTATTTCTTTTTTCAAGTTGAATAATTTTATATTTAGCATTTACAAAGACAGTCTTATTAACTTTCTTATGATCTTGATCCTATTAATGTGCTTTTGATGCATACAGTATCTCAGAAATACAACATACTATGATTATTCTTAAGATTTTCTCTTCAAAATAACACATTTGTACTCCCTGAATATATATGAATATGGAGGTGAAAAGGGTGCGGCTTATATGAGAGAAATTGTAAAATTCAACCATTTTAAGGCAATTTTGATGGTACCGCTTATATGTAATTGAATTTTTGGACTTACATGATTATACTAACATATTTTCATTTATTTCCAGGTACTCCAGTTTCCTTCTACATCCCAAAAACATGCAAGGTAAGCACTTAGTTATTTGGACTAGGCTCCAGCACGCCCTGCGAACCTTATGAAGTATTTCAGAACATGAATGAATAATTTGGACAGCTGGAAAATTAGTAATTAGTTCAAAAACTACTTCATAGTTAACATATAAGAAAAATAAGAATGCAAAATAACAAATGAATTGAAAATCCTAATTAAATAATTCAGTATGTGAAGAACCCAAAATGTTTAAAAAAGATATAACTATGTTAAAAAATATCATATGTGAGGTTTGTGGTTCAAGTACAAACTTTTTTTTTTAGATTTAAGGTAAGTCTTTGTTTTTAACACAATTTAGAAAGTGATTTTTTTTGGACTTTTTAGGACTTTTCTTGCTATCTTGTGCAGCTAAAATAGTCAGATTTTCCAAAACAACTATTAAACAGCCAAGATACATTCTAGAAGGTTCCGTAACACTAATAGCATACCTGTCAACTGGTACGTTCTCGCCGTAATTGGTACAACTGAAAGCCCATTTTTATATTGGTACGCTGTACACATGAAAATGGTACGCTAAACGGTGATTTTGAGAAAAAAAAATAAATTAAGGCACTTTCTAGCCATTTTTCACCATCCGCCATTGTTTCTTCCCGGAAACGCATGTCTGCCAAGTGATATATGTACCGGCGCCTCTGATTGGCTAAAAAAAAAGATCATGATAAACATTTCGTTTTGTAACACTTTCACCATGTGATTTCCGTTTCCTGTTCCCTTGTTTATGTTTACTTTCATTTGATCAGCTGTTTCTGGTCTGTTTACAAGTCAAGAATACACGCTGTTGTAGTGGAACTTTGAAAGCAATAAACACATAAACATACATTTTCTACTTGTTGTTCGTGATTTTTTACAAAAAAGTAAAGTGGTAAGATTTTCCATGTATTTATACATATATGTAAGGGCGAAAACAAAATTTGGTAAGATCACAAATGGTTCGAGGTTGACAGGTATGTAATAGAGTTGTGATTTATTTGTCATTGGCCAGAAGATGGCAGCAAACTAGTGTTTGTAAGACTTGCTTAGGTCACATTTCTTCACATATTGAGTTATACCTCGAGATGAAAATTGCTCAGATTTTTTTCTCATATTTCATATTTCTCGCATGTTGGGACACTCGTATGTCAGGGTATTACTGTAGATATGGATAACTTTATTCATACCGTAGTTGGGAAATCAAATGACATCTGAACTTTAAAAAAATGCAGAAACTCACATTTAAAACCTTTTTAGAATCTTATTCTCTACAATACAATCTTATTCTCTATGTAAATCAAAGTGGCGGCCCGGGGGCCAAATCTGGCCCGCTGCATAATTTTGTGTGGCCCGGGAAAGTAAATCATGAGTGCTGACTTTATGTTTTAGGATCAAATTCAAATGAATAGTATAGATGTATGTATTTATTTTTCCTGATTTCCCCCTTTTAAATCAATAATAGTCATTTTTAATCAATTTCTTTGTGTATTTTGTTCAAAAATCATTTTGTAAAATCTGAAAATATTTTTTAAAAAGCTAACATTGCTTAAGATCTATAAAAAACGGAATATTCAGGGATTTTAGTCCAATTATTTTAATCCAGTTATAATAAAAAATCTAAATATGATGTATATTAAATTTCCTGATCCCCCTTTTAATCAATAATGGTCATTTTTAATCATTTTTTCAGTGTTTTTAGTTCAAAAATCATTTTGTAAATTCTAAAAAAATATAAAAAAAGCTAAAATAAAAATTGTTTAAGATCTATAAAAAACGGAATATTCAGGGCTTTTAATCCAGTTAATTTAATCCATTTATAATAAAAAAAATCTAAATATGATGTATATTAAATTTCCTGATCCCCTTTTAATCAATAATGGTCATTTTTTAATCATTTTTTCAGTGTTTTTAGTTCAAAAATCATTTTGTAAATTCTAAAAAAAAAATATAAAAAAAGCTAAAATAAAAATTGTTTAAGATCTATAAAAAACTGAATATTCAGGGATTTTAATCCAGTTCATTTCATCCATTTATAACAAAAAAAATATCCTATCTAAAATAGTCCAGCCCACATGAAATCAAGTTGACGTTAAACCGACCTTTGACCCAACCCTAGTCTAACACCCTTCCCTCTACAATATCATAAAAACAGGATGATTTTTAAAATGTATTTATTTTTTGTACATGACATGATTAACTGCTGTATGTATAATAGACTTTGACATGGGGGGGGCCTATAGGGTCATTTAGTTCGGGCCATGGGAAAAAAAACAAATTCCCCGTAGCGCCTATAGTTTTTAGGTTCAAGGTTTTTTAGTAAACAACTTCCAAGCGGCCCCCACCAGTTTCTTCATTCTGACACATCCCATTACAAACTTTGAAGTCCAAAACAAAAAGCAGAAAATGTATCCCAGGGATCTTTAGAATTCAACGCGAGCAACCATAATAAAAACAACACTTCATCAGAGGCGCCATTGAAAGAACGGCGATCTACAATATATTCAAATGAGGAGCATTTTAGTATCAATCTACGAAGGAAAGGGGAACATTGGCCCTAAGATGGCCGCCGGAGAGGCCAATACGCCACATGAGCAGGCTGTGAGAAAAAGGGAGCTCCAGTGGGTCGCCCCCTTTTTTTAGAAAAGGCCCCAAACTCTCCTGCTGGGTCTTCCTCGGCTCTTGTCCTCCCAGTGACAATGCTTCTTCCCCACTCCTCCCCACACGCGCCCCCCCAAGTGCCCCCTCGCATGCCGATGGTGGGCTTTGACAAGCCGAGGCCCAGACCTTAGCATATGGAGGGCCGCTGTCCAATGTGCTCCGCAGCTGGGACTCTGTTGGAAAAGGGCACGCCGCCTCCACACCGCCACATGCTGCCTAACACTCGCACACTTCAAGCACACACACTGCTATTCGAAAGCATTTACATGGAGAAAGGTGATTGGGATACGTATCGGAATGTCGGCTAAAAAACTGCATTATAATGGTGATAGTGTATTCATGACATGGGCAAACTACGGCTAGCGGGCCACATATTGGCTTTTTAATCCGGACCGCCGACGTTGTCCAAATGTTTTTGTTCCCCACAAGATGGCGTTGTTACGCGGAAGCCAGTGGCTGTGTAGCTCTGTCCACTCGTATTAGTTTTTCATGTTTTACAGCCCTTCTATCTTGTCTTAAATGGCATTTTAATATTTCTTAATACATTCCTTTTTACTTTACTTTGTACTTTTTACTTTACTTTGCAATTTATACTTTTTACTTGACTTTGTACTTTTTACCTTACTTTATACTTTTTACTTGACTTTACTTTTTACTTGACTTTATACTTTTTACTTGACTTTATACTTTTTACTTGACTTTATACTTTTTACTTGACTTTATACTTTTTACTTGATTTCATACTTTTTACTTGACTTTGTAATTTTTACTTTACTTTGTACTTTATACTTTTTACTTTACTTTGTACTTTTTACTTTACTTTGTACTTTATACTATATACTTTACTTTGTACTTTATACTTTACTTTGTACTTTATACTTTACTTTGTACTTTATACTTTACTTTGTACTTTATACTTTACTTTGTACTTTATACTTTACTTTGTACTTTATACTTTACTTTGTACTTTATACTTTACTTTGTACTTTATACTTTACTTTGTACTTTATACTTTACTTTGTACTTTATACTTTGCTTTGTACTTTGTACTTTTTACTTTACTTTGTACTTTATTCTATTTACTTTGCTTTGTACTTTATACTATTTACTTTACTTTGTACTTTATACTATTTACTTTACTGTGTACTTTACACTTTACTTTGTACTTCATACTTTTTACTTTGTTAATGAACATATATATGTAAGATTGTAGCCTAGGGCTAATTTCCATCTTTATTTAGTCCCACGCATGACTCATTTGTGATGAAAATCGTGGGTGAAATTTTAACAACAATTTTAAGGGTACGACTTATACGCAAATGCGGCTTATACGTGAGAAAAAAGTACTAGTTTACCGCCACGGGAACCGACAAAGAAGTGGAATGAGGCCAAGATGGGAGGGAAGGACAAATTTAAAAAAAAAAGGGTTTGATAAAGAGGGGGTCTGGTATTTTTTGGGGGGGTTTCCCTGGGATGGCAAAACTCTTTCAGTAGCGTCTGGAGACCATGCTTTAGTAGAACGGATGTGTTAACAGTTTCAAGCTCAATGGAGGGAGAAATCCTCACAAAGGGAGGTGTACAAATATTGTGAGAAATCCCCCCGCTCTTTAATATTTCATGAAGGCCCACAAGCTATTCATGAGAGTCGGTCTTTTTCGGAGGGGCCTCCCCCCGCCGCGTTAAGGCTCACTCCGCCGACTCAATGGGCAGCTCTTAATTGAGTGCCCGTTCATTCTTGGGCTCCCCGGTAGATTGTTCGCCCGTGAAAGCCGGCGCCCCTTCATCCGCCTCTTCTTCTCCCCGAGAGTGGCCCGAAGAAAAAGGGGGCACGCCTTGCTGGTGGTTCTTATGGGAGGGCGATGAAGGAGAAGAAGTTGGGATTGTAGAAGAGGGGTACAAGGAGGTGAACGGGGGTGGATGAAATATGATAATAGGGGCAGTAGGGGATGGTCGTGCATACAGGGTTGGGGGGCAGGGGGTTAATCCTTGGGGCGAGGCTACGTTTCCCTCAAGATGGTGGGAGCATGTGGGTCTGGATGTCATGGGATTCTATGGAGAGGCGCGCTGTGAATTTGTTTAACGATGTGGTGTTGTTCTGGGCATGGTTGCTTTCAGAGTGGCATTTTCTATAGAGTGAATGGGCAGGCCCACCAAGAGGTGGCATCTGTGCATGGTTAGGCATGTTTTGGAATGTGGGATGGTTCAGAAAATGGCATGAAGCATGGTTGGGGGGTTGGGGGGGGGGGTCTTATTGGTAGTTTTTTAATGGAAGGTATGGAAATGTAATGGAATTTAGATTTTAAAGTTGTGATGGGATTTTTGTCATGGTGTTGTGCCAGGTGTTTTCTAATGGCGCACCAGTTGTTGTTGTTAAAAGCATCCCTTAAATAAAATACCTACTATGAAGACCCGGATAATAGTAAGCATTGGAATAATAGTAGGGAGTGGAAAATTCCAAATGATATAATAATAGTAGGCACCGGAATAATAGTACTACTACTACTACTACTACTACTAATATTCATTATTTTTGGAATTTCCACTCCCTACTATTATTCCGGTGCCTACTATTATTAATTCATTTGGAATTTTCCACTCCCTACTATTATTCCAGTGCCTACTATTATTTGGGTCTTCATAGTACTAAATAAATCTATTGCAATCATTGGTAAATAGAGGGGGGAAAAGGAGAAATGCAGTACGTTGATGCATTAATGTTATTATTAAATGCGCCTTATGTATAAAACATATCAGTCAAAAATTGCTCCCCTTGTTAATGATTGCAATTCCCTTATTAAGCGATTAAAAAAAATGTAAAAATGAAATTGCACTAAAAAGTCTAACATTTTGTCCAAAGTGGACAGGGTGTCCAATCAGTCTTTTGTATGCACTAAATTGTTAATGTTGTTATCAGGTGCGCCTTATATATAAAACATATCTGACAATTTCGGCTAATTGCTCCTCTTATTAATGATTGCAATTCCCCTTATTAAGCGATTGAAAAAAAACGTACTAATGATAGAAATATTTGCTCACATAGGGCGCACTTAAAATCTAAACTTTTCTACAAAGTGGACAAGGCGCCAATCAGTCGGTGCGCCTTGTGTAAGCACTAAATTCCAGATTTTGTGGATGTCGCTGTATGACGTTGATAGCTTGACTATTTGGTTACATTGCTTGCTGACGTGCTATATTTATATAGTGAAATGCAGATGTGCTTATAGTATGACAAATTTAGCAGTCGACAAGGGCATTTTCGTCTACTAAAAGTGACCAATACAATCTGGATTAGAGCCAAAATGTGTAAAACCAGATTAGTTAAAAAAAAAACATACTTAAAAAAATCCTGCACAAAAGTTCTTATACTGCGTACACAATTTGAAATGATCAAAAAACATATAAAATACATGAAAACACGTATAAATTGACAGGTATTATAAAAAAAACTTGTTAATGAACGTTTTGCAGTATAGTAAATATAAATATGGTAGTATTAATTTGACACAATCCCCTTTCCCGTAGCTAAAAACTATTTAAAAATGCTAATGATAACAACCTATAGACTGATGAGCAGGTTGAAGGGTGCTTTGACAAGTTATACTGGTTCTTAACTGATACTGCAGCTGGAACTTGGGTTCCTGATCTCAAGAACCATAGCCGTCCTTTGCTTTCTCAGGTCTTGTAAGACCCCAGGACCCCAACTCAGTCCCTGTGACTTCCCTTTAATGCTCCAAACTGTGTCCAACAGGCTTATGTGCCAGCTCGGGAGAGGGCCTGCCGAGAAGAAAATCCTCCACATCCAACACTCCCAAGTAACTATACACTCACAACCCGCAGATGCCGGGGTTCATTCCGGCATGGCCACGCCCGCTATCCAACCAAGGACCCCCTAGGCAGAGTGTAGCAAAGCCATGCTAAATGGATTTTGCAGAGGAAGAGATTTAAAGCTTTTCATTGGCTTTAGTTTGTTTCACTCGAGTGCATCTCGGGCTCTTTGATGGATGCGCTCAGTCGGGGTAGCTGGCGTATTATGGGTTAGTAGTATTGTTCAAATCGGGTAAATGTGAAGTACAAAATTTCAAATATGGCTGCTGTGAGATGGTTGCCATGTTTTCTTGCATATAAGCCGCTTCCATGTTTAAGCCGCACCCTTAAAATTGGCTTAAAATCGTTGAATTTTACAATTTCTCGCGTATAAGCCGCCCACTGCTACAATTTTACAAATTTACAAATATATTTTTTTTTACTTAACATGAATATGAATACCGTATTTATTTGCATATAAGGAACCCGGCGTATAAGCCCTACCCTTAAAATTGCCTTAAAATCGTTGAATTTTACAATTTCTCGCGTATAAGCCGCCCCCTGCTACAATTTTACATATTTACATATATATATATATATATATATATATATATATATATATATATATATATTAGTTGACATGAATATGAATACCGTATTTACTCGCATATAAGCAACCTGGCGTCTAAGCCGCACCCTTAAAATTGCCTTAAAATCGTTGGATTTTTCAATTTCTTGCGTATAAGCCGCCCCCTGATTCACAATTTTAAACTCCATATTCATGGTTTTAATAGGGAGTACAAATGTGTTACTTGGAAAGGAAAATCTTAAGAAAGATCATCACATGTGGTATTTCTGAGATACTGTATAAATTGATTGCTGGATTGTACATTTGTAAAAGTTGTTGACAAATTCAAAAAGGAAGTCATGTGAGCAGTACAACCAGGAAGTGTCTCCGTAACGGTCTCGTTTGTCATCCCTAGGTAGGATAGCGGCGCCCTCAGCGAGCAATGGCAGGCACAAGTGAGTTTTTTCATGTTTTATGCTAAAATCGGTTTATTTTTTTTCTTGAAATTCATTCAAAAACGTAAAAAAATATTTAGTTTAGCGTTTTATCAGTTTCGTGAACGTTTTATCTGTTTATCTTTTCTCTATTTTGAAATAAAAGGCCATATTGTCTGTCATTATGGGATTTTGTTCATGTCAAGTCTAATTTGTGCGCATATAAGCCGTACCATTGATTCAGTCATCATTTTTTTTTAGTGACAAATACGGCCTATAAGCGAGAAAACACTGTAACTCGCAGGATTTCTGGGTGTTTGTGATTTATCTGCCTTGTTGTTGCATGGCAACTGGCATAATCCGCCTTTTGGCTTGCTAGCTCTCTTAACCTGTAACAGGTTAACTGTTTATTCATTAAAATGGATCCATATCACAATCTATAGTGGTAATATAAAGTTAAAAACACAAATGCTATTTCCAGCATGAATGCTGGATGTGTATTAAGTAGTACTATAAAGTCAATGGACAGAATCCTATGATAGGGTTGTGTTTTGTTTAGTAAAACATTCAATGCAGATGAATACATTCTCTGATTTAATCCCGGGCGAACCACAGGCTGAGGAGGAAGTAGTCCAGGAACAAGCTAATCCAGATATCCCGGATATGGAGCAATCTCACCATGTTGCTCAGCTGGGCTTTTGTACTATTTGGTGGTATTAACCACACAAATGTTGCTTAAGCCTCAAACTGATTTGTGATCAGGACAACTATTTGGATTAAACTTGGAATGCATTGTTTTTTAGCGCTTTTCGTAAAGGAAAAAAAAAAAACGTAGGTTACAACTTTATTTCATTATGTATTTTGGAATTTTCTTAGTTGCAGTAGCAAGATAGATACAAGACACACAAGACATTGTAGAACTAGTTCAAAAAACTGGAGCCAGACTGAGGTTACCGCAAAAAAAACATTAATATCTCGACCTCAATGTATTTTAATATCTGTTCGCAATTTAAGTATTTATTTAGTTTGTAATCCAGTACCTTCAGTGTTTAGAAAATGTGTTTGTTTGTATTTTCATGCCCAGAAGCTAAGACAACAATACATTTTCTTGCCAAAACGTAAGTCCAATATTGCAATTCAGTATTATTTCCGATACCGTATTTTCACGACAATAAGGCGCACTTAAAACTCTTAATTTTTCTCCAAAATAGAAAGAACCTTTTAATCCAGTGCGCCTTATATATGGAAAAAACAGAAAACCAAAAACGAAAAACCACCACTGTCGGATATTAAAAAGACACAAACGCCTGATCTGAAACAATACTGTTAAATATGCAGATGCCATCTTAGTTTACAACATCTTCCATCATATAGCTCCTCCCCACTGCAAGATTTATACAAAAAAATCCAAAACATCAACAATGGCTGGCTCTAGAGGTGACTGTAAAGTAGTGAGCGCTTAGTACCTGGAAGTCAATGGCAATTACCCTATTTTCACCACTATAAGGCACACTTAAAAGTCTTCAATTTTCTCCATAATAGACAGTGTGCCTTATAATACAGTGCGCCTTATAACACAGTGCGCCTTATATATGGAAAAATGTCACTCATTGAGGGTACACCTTATAATGCGGTGCGCCTTATAGTCGTGAAAATACGGTACTTAATAAAAATGAAGTCTTCCAAGTTAATTTTATTCATTTCCAACAATTAGCCAGCATAAAAAAATGACCTTTCACTACAGTTTAAAGCTTACCTACCTTAGTCTATAAATTAATTCCACTAAGTGGCAGCCTACAAGCCTCTATATTATTTATACTTTTACTATAGGGCGCGGTGTCACCTAGATAAACACCGTGGAGGTTCATCTCATCGGGTAAACAAAAAGCCAGAGTGTGCCACATCCAATGGCTCCGCTGAACTTTGACCCGGCCGGGTCACCGAGAGCATTTGTCCCTCGATAATTGGACAGAAGGGTCCTTTCGCTCTTCATTTAACCTTTTGGGGTTCTGGATCTTTTTTTTTTTTTTTTCGTGGGTACGATAAAGCCAGCCGGCGGACCTGACCGAATGTTTTCACTTCTGTTTTTTTCCACCCCCACCACGACGGGCTTTTGAGAACCAGAGAAAAGCTGAAGTGTGCTTGCCCTGTTGGACACAATGATGGAGTTAGTGACCTTTGACCTGGAGTTCTCAGGCCTTTTCTTCTAAGCTCAAGCGCTCCCTTTCGCCACGCTGGGTTATTGCTGCACAGCTTGGCAACAGGGCTAGGGTAAACATTTGTTAAGATTGCACTTCTTCTTCTTGCCTTTCTTTAGGTTCAACCCGTAACTTGTCATCTCCCAGGTTCTTGTTTGGGAGGTCCTGTTTGAGTGTACTTGCAGAAAAGCTTCGTCATCCATCATTCGGATGGCTTTTTGTCACTGTTTGAATAGTTGCTCAGGCGGTTAAAGTCATCAAATGTATTGGACATGGCAACGCTTTGTTTGAAAGCATTCAGTGTTAATTCAGTACGGAATGTTTTGTTCGGGGATACGTGTTGTATGACGAACTTTACAGGTTATAGAGTGCATTTTGTCATTCTACAAAAGAATCTAATACAGTGTTCCCTCGGTTATCGCGGTTAATGGGGACCGGGACCCCCGCAATAGCTGTGTTTCCGCGAAGTAGGGGTGCCCCTTCAAAAATGCTGAAAGAAACGTGCACAAAAGCACCACCAAGCAAAAACATCTTAGTAGTCCGGATGGAGGATCTTCTGCATTTTTTTTGTACGTAAGAATTATCGTTATTGGGAGTTGTGAACATTGTTTTTTTTTGGGGCGGTGAAGATGCGCCTGTAAACAGCCATGACGTCATCAATGCCATTCCTGAACTCTCACCATGTTATTGACCATTTCTTTGATGCAATTACTAATTCTTATTGAATATCTTGTTTCCACCTCTTGTAAAATGATGTAATTTATCATTTTAACTTAATATCTTTACATTTTTTTTTCCTGAAAAAAATCCGCGAAGCTCTGAGTCCGCGATAGCTGAAGCGTGAAGTAGGGAGGGAACACTGTACTTCAATAAGGGCTGGCTGTAGAGGTGAATGTGTAGTTCCCTTCAAAAATAAATGCTAAATTAGCCATGTCTCACATAGCAATTAGCATATGTGAACTCCCGTCTCTGAACCTCTTGGCCAATCATCTTAAAGCCTGGCTGTTAGACCAACAAAATTGTCATCACATCGTAGTCTAAAACTGCTCTTTGTGTTTATTTGTTTATTGTTAATCTTCAACCTACACAAGGGACTAATGATGGAAATTTGCCCTCAGATACAATCTTACATATTTACATATATTCACTAACATGACTATAAACATGTTCATTAATTTGCTGTCCCTTATTAAATAAAGCAAACTTCATAGTCCACATTTGTTACTTGACATAGCAAAATGAATCTCTATGACTCATTTTTACAAGATGATAATCTGGAATAACCAGAATTCCAGTTTTCTAATGACATGTGAACCATTTTTCTACATTGATGCTTCTTGGGAAATAGTGCGACCTGAAGTTGGACTATGAATGCATTTTTGTTCTTGAAAAGGATTCTAAACATTTTTACTGCAGCCTTTCCTTACCAAGCATGTTAGTGTCGTCAATTCTGATTCTTATCGATTCTTTCGTGTGCCGTATTTTCACGACTAAAAAGCGCACTTAAAAGTCTGAAATTTTCTCCCAAATAGACAGTGCGCCTTATAATACAGTGTGCCTTATATATGGAAAAAACAGAAAACCAAAAACGAAAAACTACCACTGTCAGATATAAAAAAAAACACAAACGCCTGAACTGAATACTCAATACTGTTAAATATGCAGATGTCATCTTAGTTGACAAAATCTTCCATCATATAGCTCCTCCCCCACTGCAAGATTTTATACCAAAAAATCCAAAACATCAACAATGGCTGGCTCTAGAGGTGACTGTAAAGTAGTGAGTGCTTCACACATAGAAGTAAATAGCAATTACTGTATTCTCACCACTATAAGGCGCACTTAAAAGTCTTAAATTTTCTCCAAAATAGAAAGTGCGGCTTATAATACAGTGCACCTTATAATACAGTGCGCCTTATATATGGAAAAAATGCCATTCATTGATGGTTCCGCCTTAAAATGCGGTGCGCCTTATAGTCGTGAAAATACGGTACTTTTCTTGGTACTCATCAAGTACCCCCCTAACCCTAACCCTTAAACAATCACTGCCGTTGAGGAAATGATCCTGAACATGGTCAAGATTTCCACCCATCACTTCCAACCCCACACGCCACCATAGCGCTAACTAACACTATTATTTTGTCGGGACTTCCTCCATTGATTTAATCTCATTCCTTAATTCCAGTCTGGTATGTCAAGTATCTATTTTCCCAATCCATTTGTGGTGGTGACTCTAAATCCAACCTAATTGGGGGTCGGTCCAATGCATCTAAAATGACTTCCTTTCCTTAATCTCCCAAGTGCTGCCTTGAATCTTTGTGTATCATTGTACCGTTACCGTGGAGACCCCCGTCCGTCCACTTGCTAGGACCAGATGCCGAGCATGCGTCCGCCGGACCTGTAGCATCCTGTGAGGTGGCCGCAAACATATGGGGGGGATATAGAAGGCCTCCCGTAGCGACCGGCTTCCCTCCTTTTTAGGACACAAGGCTTTTGTCCTGAGCCTGTCCACCATGCTACTTAATGGTCCACAACAGCAGTGTACAGTATTGTCCACCGGTCTTTGCTTCTGTGCTGCCGTCAGGCACTCAATAGCAAGCCCCGCGCCTTCTTGGCTTTCATTCCCAGTGGGTGTTTTAGTGTCCTCTTTGCTCATTGTTTTCCGTCCTTTTCATTAGCTTTTTGCTCACTTGCTCACCGTGCTACCGAGTGATGGTCTTAATTGTCTAGAAAACAATTAAGCCATCTGATTTCTTGGCTGTGTTGTCGTGCGTGGTTAGATTTCAATTGCCGGGGTCGCGATTCATGTTCCTTACAGATGTTTTTGTTGGATTTGCCTCCATTTCCAGGCGTTTTAACCCTTAATTTATCTGTAAATGCTTAAATTTGAAACTTTAAATCCATGTATCCAAAACAAAATACCCTCAATTCAACCATTTGTCCATTTGGAAAACAGAACTGATGAAATATACTCAAATAATGTCCACAATTTTTCAATGTAATATTCATGGATTTCCTTCAATAGTAGGACTCCTTTGACTTTCCGATTGGTGCAATCAAATCAACGGGATAGTTATTAAGCTTCTGAACAACTTTCTGATGATTTGTTCATTTGATTCAGATCTGAAAGAAGAGGGAGACAAGACTGGAGACGGGTTCTCGAGGACCAGAACTGACTTTAGGCGCTGTACGTCATTGGCCAGAAGCTCGATAACAATCCCGATGGTGTAATTCAGGTGTGTTATTGCAGGAAAACCTGGAAAACAGGTAAATGCAAAACCCTAACCCGTCAAGGACCCGATTTAGGCACCCCTGACCTGACTAATCTGTGCACCAAATTGAAAAACCTGTTCCTTTGTGACTTCAACGACATCTCCCAAATCTTAGACCCCCTCCCTAACTTGTCAACCGAATAAATCTCCTCAAGAAATATGTCCCCTCTTAATAGACAGTTGACCCAAACAGCTGGAAGACCGCTTTGCCAAAGATGAGGTGTCATTTTGACCCCCCCCCCCATCCACCGCCGATCCCATTGTTAGTGTAATGTCACATCTGTGACCCCGTCTGCTCCCCTCTGCCATTAAAGTTCTTCATCCTCTTCTCTACTCATACCTTCCGCTACATTACATCCTGTCTGCCCCCCCCCCCCTCAAACCCCCCCACGCGTAGAAGCTTTGCAGCGTAGCGTTGCAATAAGACGAAATCCTCCTCACGTCTAATCCCGTTTTAATTTGATACTCTTGGCTGGACACACGAGGCTGCTTCCCATAAAAAACACAACGTGGAATTGTCATGAAATGTACACACAATTACGTTAAAAAACATTTAGTTTGAACTGCAATATCGCAATGTACACATGCATAATATTTGATCGTTAAGTGATGCATTGATCTTGGACACTTCAAGTGTGTGCCTTTATTAGATGATTTAATTTGGTGTTCTGCTGTTTTATTTAAATTTTACCAAATTTTTTTCTTGCTATCATCAAACTTTTTAGGATATTTATGATATTCCCTTTACATTATATGAATGAAAGTATATTAGCTAATGAATTGTGTCTTATTTTTGTGTTTCCTCGCATCTTTCATACAAAATTGGGACACTTTGACTAATTTTAAAAGTTTTAGTTTATAGGAACGAATTAGAAAATTTACATATAAAGTACACTTCTACTTACAAATTTTTCAAGTTACTAAAAAAGTCTTGGAAAAATTAATTTCGTAAGTAGAGGTATACCATTTCTGAAGTTAGATACTCTGCTTGTCCAATAGGTGGCAGCACTAGCAGCCAGAGCATCTTTTGGAGTTATTGTCCAACATGTGGGATGAAAGATCAATAACATGCGGTAAGAAATGATCCAATTTCACTTTTTTGTTTATTTCTTCTGCATCAAACACCTTGGAAGTGTGTAATGAGCACATTCCATTGGGAGTTAATTAATCAAGGAATAGTTTAAATTTTCACAACAATACTTCCATTCCATATTGCTTGGAGATCAAATGAACTGATGAAAACACCTTTTAAAAAACACATACATGAATTAACTCAGGCTATTTTATCTTTTTATTTACATTTCTTTGACAATCTTCAACATTAATCTAGGAAGACAAGAATTTGAGAATTATTTTAGATGAGATTACATTACATTAGTTTATATTACATTACTTTGCATTAGATTGCCTTACATTAAATTACTTTACATTAGTTTTGATTACATTGGATTAGATTGTTACGTTAGATTACGTTACATTAAATTATGTTACATTAGATTAGTATACTTTATTTTACGTTACATTAGATTGCGTTACATTAGATTGCGTTACATTAGATTACATCAGATTAGATTATTCATTCCATATTCAGGAAACTTCATTGTCACAGTAGCAAGAGGGTGAGAATACAGACACAGAAAAATACTATTTTGACAAATAGGTAATAAATAAGTAAAAAACTTTATTTTATTTAACTTTTTTATTACCTATCTATTTATATCTAAAATACCTTTCCTATATCTGCATTCTCACCTTCTTCCTACTGTGACAACAACATTTCCCAAATACACAATGAACAAAGTTATCCAATCCAATATAAATAAATTAATAAACAAATATAAATATGCCATCATGGCACATCACCTATCAACAATACCACAACCAAAAACCCAGGTGTCCAATGCACTACCCACCACTATAAAACCCCAACACATCCAACACAGTTACCCTGCCTTGGCATACAGTTATAGAACACCCAGTTTTCCACACCCCGCCCGGCTGGCGGTTAATGATCTGCCTGTGCGGCCTACCCGTGTGACAGGAGAGGCGAGCAGTGTGTTGTTAATGAGCGAAGAGGACGGATCGGGCCCCTCCCCTCTCACACACACATGGCCCTTTTGTCTATGTGACTGGGCCAGATCATTACCTTAATGTGGCCCTCTCCCTCCACTAAAAAGGCCATTGCCAGTTTGCCAGTAGGTTCACACATGCAAATCCCAGCAGCCCTCCGCTAATAGAGGTAAATGAAAATTAATTGATTCTCATTCAAAGGCCTTTTCACTCGTCTGTTCTCCATTCGTGTTTTCTTAATATGCGGACCCCACCCCACCAAGCCAGCCAATGACACGCCCTGGTCCGGGACCTTAACATCTCAAATGTATTGCATTGTGATGGTCATTGCTATGTAGAGTGGATGGGACAAAGGCTAGTTTAGGGAAATAGCATCTTGACTAGCTAGCTATAGTATGTATGAGATGGCTATCTTTACTCCATCACCCTTGGGGTATGCCCCTCAATGACTGAGTTTGAATTAAGTTGCCTGTTTTCACTGAAAACTGTCAAAAAATGATCTATTGCTGGAAAATGTTAATATCACAATGACTACCGTATTTTCTGGCATATAAGCCGCATCCGCGTATAAGCCGTACCCTTAAAATTGCCATAAAAACACAGAATTTTACAATTTATCTCATAAGATGCACCTTGATTCATATTTTTAACTGTTATTCATGGTTTTAATAGGGAGTATGACTGTTATATGATATATTTTGGCAGCCATAAACCTGGCAACCAATCTTAGTCCATTGTTTTGGTTGAAAATCAATGACGAGAAAGGCATTTTATTACAAAATATAAAGGACAATAACATTCACCAAGCAGATTAATTATGGTTTCACTAAATGATTTGTTAAAATATGAGAGCACAGCATTTTGGTTAGCGTATTTGACCAAAAAATGATATTGCTACTGTATTTTCTTGCATATTAGCCACTTAGCGTATAAGCCGCACCCTAAAATTGCCTTAAAAATGCTGAATTTGCAATTTCTTTTGTATAAGACGATCTTTTATTCACATATTTCCTATTCATGGTTTTAATAGGGAGTACAAATGTGTTACTTTGAAGAGAAAATCTTAAGAAACATGGTATTTTTGAGATACTGTAGAAATCGATTGATGGATTGGACATTCCTAAAGGTTGTAGACAAATTCAAAAAGGAAGTCATGTGACCAGTACAACCAGGAAGTGTGTCAGTAGCAGTCTAATTTGTCATCCCTAGGTAAGGTAACGGCACCCTTAGTGAGCAATAGCAGGCAACAAGTGAGTTTTTTTTCACATTTTATGCAATATGAGGTTTATTTTTTATCTTAAATGTCATTCATAGACGTCAAAATAAATTGTATTTACCATTTTATCTGTTTATCTTTTCTCTATTTTGAAATAAAAGACCATATTGTCTTTCGTTATGGCGTTTTATGCATGTCAAGTCTAATTTATGCACATATAAGCCCTTGTACCCTTGATTCAGCCATCATTTATTTACGACAAATACGGCTTATATGCCAGAAAATACGGTACCAATCAATTCCATACACATTATTTATATCTTATATCAAAAGACGATGGAAGTATTCAATCTAAGATCAGTTTGCAAGTATTCTTCAGTCCATAAGTCTCTTTTATAATATCTTTTATGAATATACTGACACTGCCTGTTTGTTGGCCAACCAATCGATGGCCTTCAGTCTTCCTTTTTGTCATTAACCAATCGTCTTTGTGCTTGTCTTTTCCGTCTTGTGTTCTTTCCGCCGGGCATTTTGAGCTAGCATGGCGGGTGAAACATTAACCAGACAAAGGTGACGTGACGACGATGAAATAGGCCCGCGGGGAGGATGCTCTTGTTATCTACCAATAGGACGATTGTTCTTGGGCCTGTAAAGTGTTACTGAGGGTCAACTGAGGGGTCACGTTGGCTTTTTAGCCACTTTTGATGAGACAGAGACTCATTCTACTGATATACTAGCACATGTTGCCACATATAACTTTATGGTAAATGCTGTGAAAAGAATTTGAACAATTGAATGAACCTTAAATCGACTCGGCTATAACCAATACCGTATTTGGCGCTTTAAAAAATGATGACTGTATCCAGGGTACGGCTTATATGCGCATAAATTAGAGTTAAAATGCATGAAAGTCCATAATGTAAGTCGTTTATTTCAAAATAAAGGAAAGATAAACAGATTAAATGGTCAACAAAATGTATTTTGACGTCTAGGGATGAAATTTAAGAAAATAATATACGGTATTTTGCATTAAATGTGAAAAAACTTGCTTACTTGCCCTCTCACGGCGCCATCTTTACCTAGGGATGACAAACTACACCGCTACGGATACACTTCCTGGTTGTATTGGTCACATGACTTCCTTTTTTAATTTGTTCACGTGCAATGATTTTTCTTAGGATTTTCTCTCCAAGGTAACACATTTGTACTTCTATTAAAATCATGTATATGGAGGTGAAAATTATGAATCAGAGGGGCGGCTTATACGCGAGAAATTGTCAAATTTAACCATTTTAAGGCAATTTTAAGGGCATGGGTTATACACAAAAGCGGCTAATATGCAAGAAAATATGGTCATCCTTTGCAAAATGAACCAAAAAAGCATCCATGAGCTGATATTAATGGACGCCGAGATGTTTCTGTGTTCCAAGCAACCGGTTTCAACTTGTTATAAAAGATTTCCCCAAAATAAGGTTCTTCTGGACTTACCGGAGCCACTTTCCATTTCGTATTCCGACTCGTCACATGATACTTTCAATAAGACTCGGCTGATGTTTTCCATCGATTATGTCATAGGTTTCAACTATGCAGAGGCATACGGTTACCATATTTTCACGACTATAAGGCACACCGCATTATAAGGCGCACCCTCAATGAATGACTTTTTTTCCATATATAAGGCGCACTGGATTGTAAGGCGCACTGTCTATTTTGGAGAAAATGTAAGACTTTTAAGTTCGCCTTATAGTGGTGAAAATACGGTAATTGCTATTGACTTCCAGGTATGAAGTACTCACTACTTTACAGTCACCTCTAGAGCCAGCCATTGTTGATGTTTTGGATTTTTTTGGTATAAAATCTTGCAGTGGGGGAGGAGCTATATGATGGAAGATGTTGTAAACTAAGATAGCATCTGCATATTTAACAGTAATGTTTAAGTTCAGGCGTTTGTGTTTTTTTTTAATATCCGACAGTGGTGGTTTTTCGTTTTTGGGTTTCTGTTTTTTCCATATTTAAGACGCACTGTATTATAAGGCCCACTGTCTATTTTGGAGAAAATTTAAGACTTTTAAGTGCGCCTTATAGTCGTGAAAATACGGTACAAATTCTGGGCACTGCACTTTTTTATCATTTATTTTTCGTGTATAAAAAATCTAGACTTTCAAGATGCGCAAAATCTTTGCGAAAAGTAGCACATATCATCTTAATATCACTCTAATTTCCTAGAATATCTCAAGCCAATCAGATTCCCCGCTTTTTAAGTCCTTCCACCGTGAGAGCCGAGTACCAATCAAGGTAACAAGCCCCCCTCCCCCTAAAAAAAAGTGCCAAATTTCCCATCCACGCTCCCATCGACAAAACGCGGCATGTCGCAAGACCCCTAACCAATCAAAGGCAATAAAACCAACAAAGCTTGGGCGTATTTATGAAAGAAATAGAAGAAAATGTCTCTCAATGGAAACCAATGAAAAGGACCAAGCATTTGCTAAGCTATCATTCATGGCACTACGGCTCCCATGCTCGTACAAGCTTGCTCTCGGCTCTACACACTTGTTGTCATTGTGACACGCCGCCAGAAGGAAACCTCTGTAGTCCAGAGGGGGGGGGGGGGGGGGGGGATCAATTGAGACCCTGACAACACCACACTGAACCGGGGGTGCCATTTGTTAGGGACCCCACATCCAAAAAAAAAAAAGAAAACCTCCCCATCTGTCAGGAGGCCTCCGAGGAACTTTTTGTGTGAATGTAAGTGGGTGGTAAAAAAAAAAAGGGAGGTTCATCGCGATTTGGAGGTGGACGAGGGTGCCGGTGGGCGGCGGGGGGGTCCGGGGGGGTTGAACATATGAGAAATTGAATGCGTGCTAAGTCATTATGTTGATTTCCTCTCTTTCTGGCTCTAAAAGACATTGAAAGGATACTTTCTTTAACAGTCTTTTCTACTAAATCGGGACAATCTTTTACCTCCTGCGCTGCACTTTTTTGTGCGCGGGGGGGGGACGGAGATCTGGGAATCGGGTTAATTAAGGATGACGGCGTGCTGATATGGGAGAAGGGAGTGAGAGTGTTGGGTTTTGGTTTTTTTTTACACAACTCTACTCGGAATACATTGGTTCATATGGTAGTCCTTCCCAACTAATGTGTATTGTGTTGTATTTACTCGCATATAAGCCGCACCATTAAAATTGTTGAATTTTTGCAATTTCTCGCATATAAGCCGCCCCCTGATTCAATATTTTCAACTCCATATTCATGGTTTTAATAAGAGTACACTTTTTTTATTAACATGAATATGAATACTGTATTTACTCGCATATAAGATACCCGCACCTTTAAATTTGCCGTAAAATTGTAGAATTTTTCCCATTTCTCGCATATAAGCCGTCTCCTGATTCACAATTTTCAACTTCATATTCATGGTTTTAATAGGGAGTACAAATGTGTTACTTTGAAGGGAAAATCTTAAGAAAAATTATTGCACGTGGTATTTCTGAGATTTATTACTGAATAGATTGATTTCCTGATTGCTATTACGAAAGGTTGTGGACAAATTCATTTTATACAAATATTTATGACAATTTGGACTACAAAGCACACGTTTAGTCATACATATTGTTTGAACTTGCTTCATTGGAACAGAAAATAACTTCATAAACTGAGGACTACTGTATTTTCTCACATATTAGCCTTAAAATTGTTGAATTTTTACCATTTCTCGCATATAAGCCGCCCCCTGATTCAATATTTTCAACTCCATATTCATGGTTTTAATAGGGAGTACACCTTTTTTTGAAGGGAAACTCTTAAGAAAAATTATTCAGTGAAGTGAAATCATTTACCGTATTTTCACGACTATAAGGCGCACCGCATTATAGGGCACACCCGCAATGAATGACATTTTTTCCATATATAAGGCGCACTGTATTATAAGGTGCACTGTCTATTTTGGAGAAAATGTAAGACTTTTAAGTGCGCCTTTTAGTGGTGAAAATAGGGTAATTGCTATTGACTTCCAGGTATGGAGCACTCGCTACTTTACAGTCACCTCTAGAGCCAGCCATTGTTGATGTTTTGGATTTTTTGGTATAAAATCTTGCAGTGGGGGAGGAGCTATATGATGGAAGATGTTGTAAACTAAGATGGCATCTGCATATTTAACAGTATTGACCCAATTCAGGCGTTTGTGTTTTTTTAATATCTGACAGTGGTGGTTTTTTGGTTTCTGTTTTTTTCCATATATAAGGCGCACTGGATTATAAGGCGCACTGTCTATTTTGGAGAAAATTTAAAACTTTTAAGTGCGCCTTATAGTCGTGAAAATGCGGTAGTATCATTTCATGATCGAATCAAAATGACTAATCAAAAACTTGATGAAGGCGCACCTGAAAAGTCTTAAACCAACAGTCTTCACTTGGAAACGCCCCCCTAAAAACAAATAGTTCCTTGCCGACTATGGTCTTCGTTTGGGTTCATGTTGGTTTCTAGCTGACAATGAGTCGTATGGTGACCCTTGAACCCTGCTAGTGACCTCACACTCTTCCAGGGGTTGGGGTGGAGAAACAGATGTAGCTTACCAACAACAGAAATGAGGCCCACCCTTCAAAGAAACTCGTTTTTCTCCTTCTTGTGGGTGAAAATGAACCTTAAAGTGGAAGTAGGAGCGACTGATTGGGAGACGCCATTCTGCTTGTGTCACTAATTGCTGCGTGTTATTCCACCCTTTTGAACGCCACCCAAAAAGGATACAAAGCGGGATTTTTCTCTTACTGAATTCAAATTGCAATGCTCATTTTTCAAGTGTGCAACTAAACAAGCACTTGTCCTTTCGGGAGCCCATTTTTTTCAGGTTTTACACCAGTAGGGGGTGCTCTCGGGCTGAAATCTGCCGTCTTGGACTGGCAAAACTGCCAATAAACAACTCGGCAATGCAATTAAATGTTGAATAATTATTTCCATCAAAACAAAGGTTTTAAAATGGACACAATGCAAATTTACTGAATGGTACCTATTCTTTTGCTTACCACTAGAGGGAACCCTGCATAACTTTAGTCTACTGGTACTGACGTCATGTTTTATTTGTGGAAACAAATAATGGAGTCATGTTCTGTGTGGTAACCTTTTCAATCAAATAAATCTAGAAACGGTCATTTTTGCTAAAAAAAATCGTATCAAAGTAAAACTCCAATTGAACTACACTATATTTAAATGGAATTGATGGAAAATTAAGCATTGTCCAATAATAGTTACCATATTTTCTCGCATTTACGCCATATTTTTTGCTCAAAAAGATGACTGAATCGAGGGTACGGCTTATATGCGCACAAATTAGACTTGACTATGTGACAAGAGCGAAACGCCATAACGAAAGACAAATTAATTTTGACGTCTATGAATGAAATTCAAGAAAAAAATTACCCTTCTCTTGCATAAAACATGAAAGAACTCACTCACTTGTGCCGCCATCTTACCTAGGGATGACAAATTAGACCGCTACGGACACACTTCCTGGTTGTACTGCTCACCTGACTTCCTTTTTGAATTTATCTATGTGCAAACAACAATCTTTAGAAATGTCCTATCCAGCAAACGGTTTATAAAGTATCTCAGAATTACCACGTACGATGATTTTTCTTAATATTTCCCGTTCAAAATAACACATTTGTACTCCCTATTAAAACCATGAATATGGAAGTAAAAATTGTGAATCAGGGGGCGGCTTATACGAGAGAAATTCAACAATTTTAAGGCAATTTTTAGGGTGCTGCTAATACAAAATAGAATTTTTGGACCTAAATGATTTCACTAATATATCATCATTTCTTTATTTTAATTAAAACCATGAATATGGTGGTAGAAATTGTGAATCAGAGCGTGGCTTATACGCGAGAAATTGTAAAATTCAATGGTTTTTAATGCAATTTTAAGGGTGCAACTTATACACGGGGGCGGCTTATACGAGAGAAATTGTAAAATTCAATGATTTTAAGGGCAATTTTAAGGTTGCAGCATATACGTGAGAAAATACAGTAGCCCCATTTTTTTGGTTTCGCAGTGTATGGAATGGATGAGTGCCGTATTTTCTGGCATATAAGCCGTATTTGTCAAAAATAAATGATGGCTGAATCAAGGGTACAAGGGCTTATATGCGCATAAATTAGACTTGACATGCACAAAACGTCATAATGAAAGACAATATGGTCTTTTATTTCAAAATAGAGAATAATAAACAGATTAAAATCTAAATAAAACGTATTTTGATGTCTATGAATGACATTTAAGATAAAAAAAATAAACCGCATCTTGCATAAAATGTGAAAAAAGTCACTTGTTGCCTGCCATTGCTCACTCAGGGCGCCACCATATTACCTCGGGATGACAAACTAGACCGCTACTGACACACTTCCTGGTTGTACTGGTCACATGACTTCCTTTTTGAATTTGTCTACGTGTCTACAACCTTTAGGAATGTCCAATCCATCAATCGATTTCTACATTATCTCAAAAATACCATGTTTCTTAAGATTTTCTCTTCAAAGTAACACATTTGTACTCCCTATTAAAACCATGAATATGAAATATGTGAATCAAAGAGCGTCTTATTCGAGAGAAATTTAAAATTCAGCATTTTTAAGGCAATTTTAAGGGTGCAGCTTATACGCTAAGTGGCTATTATGTGACAAAATACTGTAGCAATATCATTTTTTGGTCAAATACGCAAACCAAAATGCTGTTCTCTCTTATTTTAACAAATCATTTAGTGAAACCATAAATAATCTGCTCAGTGAATGTTATTGCCCATTATATTTGTAAATATAGTCATTGATTTTGTCCAACCAAAACAATGGACTTCATTACTGTGAATTAGTAAGATTGGTTGCCAGGGTTTTGGCTGCCAATGTATATAACATACCGAGCTACACTTTCACTGGCTCCTGTTTGAGGAGCCTCAATCCAGTTCCTAATTAAGCGCCTGACGAGACGACAATGCCAGGGGCAGGTAATAACAGGCCATTTAAATCACCCCAAATAAGTTGGGGGGGTGGGCTTAAACACTCGGACGAAGGAAAAGACCTTTTCTTTCAAAAAACGAGTGGCATCGCTCTCCCAGCATGCCGCCCGGCGTACAAGAGCCGCGAGCATCCTCAGCGTGAACCCTCTTATTTTTCTTCCGAGGCCAGAAGAGTCATAAATGTCTTGTTCCTATTGTGTGGGAACTCATCTCGGACATTGTCCCCACGACTCGGCCCACCGGTAGCCAATAAGAGGAACATGATCTCCTATCGAGCGGTAGTCTAGCATTCCTGACATTTCTAGTCGGCTGCCTGCCTGCCATAAGGTCGCAGGAGATGGTGGTTGAGCGCCATGGCACCCTTGCGGACCGACTGGACAATTTTTTCCTGGTGAGTTTGTCTCAGCATTGGAATGCTTTTGTCTTTGGACAAGGAGAGCAATAAGTGAGAAGGCATTGTGGATGATGCAGATAATGTTAGGGTAAACTCCTGAAATTCCAGAGTACCTGGCAGCTGTGATCACTTAATTAAGAGGAGCGATTTTGCATGGCAACGTGCTGGTAACATAACATAAACTAATTTAAATGAACTTGGATTATGATGCATATACACTCAAAAATAAGTTTAATCGAACCTTACACTAAACTTAATTCTAATTTTGGTTGAAATTTTGATAGTTTTCTTGGCTCTATTGGCCCCGCCTCCACCCTGACTTTCAGATGCAACCTATCGAGGGTTGTTTGCTTTTGTATTCTCTTCAAAATATTCAGAAAATGATGCACACAAATGTCTTCACAATAGTACAACTCACAACCACTTGCCAATATGAAATAGTATATACTCTCGTAGTAGCGAACAAACTCCGCCATTCGCACTGACTAACGGGGGAAAAACACTGAAAAAAAGGCAAGGCTCCGCCCAGTGCTCATAAAGACATTATACGAGGGAGTTGCGGGGAGACAAACAGTGGCCATGATGTCCTAATAAGCAGTCTTTGCTGTCTGCTCGTATATAAAAATGTATCTCATATCTCAAGATAAATATTTGCCCGAAACTTTACTCGTATCTCAAATTGCTCCTATGTCTGAGCACTCGTATGTCGAAGTACCACAGTAGTTGTCAGCTCTAATCACTTAAGTAGGGGAATTGAAATCATTAATAAGGGGAGCTATTGGACGAGGTTGCCAGGTACCGTATTTTCACGACTATAAGGCGCACTTAAAAGTCTTAAATTCTCTCCAAAATAGACAGGGCGCCTTATAATCCAGTGCGCCTTATATATTGAAAAAAAAAACAGAAAAACAAAACCAAAAAAAAAAAACACGTGTCAGATATTAAAAAAAAACACAAACGCCTGAACTGAATACTCAATACTGTTAAATATGCAGATGCCATCTTGGTTTACAAAATCTTCCAACACAAAGCTCCTCCCCCATTATGAGATTTTCTACCAAAAAAATCCAAAACATCAACAATGGCTGGCTCTAGAGGTGACTGTAAAGTAGTGAGTGCTTCATACCTGCAAGTCAATGGCAATTACCGTATTTTCACCACTATAAGGTGCACTTAAAAGTCTTAAATTTTCTCCAAAATGTGCCTTATATATGGAAAAAAAATAAAATGTGCCATTCATTGAGGGTGTGCCTTATAATCCAGTGCGTCTTATATATGGGGAGAATGTCATTCATTGAGGGTGCGCCTTATAGTCGTGAAAATACGGTATGTCAATGCAACACATTAGAAACTTGCCGTAAAAAACAGTATTCTGAAAAAGTTTCTTGTTGCTTAAATCCTAATTTATTGTGTCTAACTTCCATGTCAAATGCTTCATGGTACTTTGTAGACTAAGAGAAAGTGGATGGGAGACATGAACTCTTACTTGTAGTCATAAAAATAGAATGTCAAAAGAAAAACCGAGTCTTCGAGGACCCCGGGAGGGTCTGCCATTTTACCACTCTAGATTTCAAGTCTCGTTACTGGCAGATTATTAGACTTAATCTAGTAAAGGAGCGTAACGTTTCAATCACCCCGAAGGCCTCCTGAAACAGTAGGGGGATTCAACCGAGAGGGCCATATGCTGCCTACCACTTTGAGGAGGGTCGGAGGGGGGGTGCCGTTTCATGTAAAGTCCATTCAAATATCACCTGAGGCATTTTGCCGGCAGGTAGCCCTCTTCCAATGGCAATTTCACGTGTTTGAATAATAGCCGGGATGTTAGTGACGGAGTACTGGGTCACCCGCGGTGTGATGGTGGTGGTGGTGGGGGCTTCGCCTCGAGGGGCAGATGGTGGATAGCTGTCGAGTGCTGAGGTGCGGTTGGAGACCCGCTTTGAACTGTGGCTTGCAGGTGGAATGTGCTGAGTCAGCAGGTCATTTTTTTGGGATAACTTAAAGCAGGGGTGTCAAACATAAGGCCTGCGGGCCGGATCTGGGCTGTCTGGTGGTTTGGTACGGCCCGGGGAAGAAAGCTGCATTGTATAAAAAAAATATGAATTTTCTTTCAAATGTGTAGTTCTTGTATTATCCGCTAGGGGCGCGGTGTTTTAGTATGTGCAGCTAACATGAATTGACATTTATTTATGTTCTTATGTTATTCTCTTGTTCATAATGTATTGTTCATAATGTAAAAGGAAAATTCTGTTGATAAATGTTTTGATAATTTACTCATTCTTTGCACTAATTATTAGTATTAGTGACTAATACAAAGGAAAAAAATGGGCTTATTGTTAGTTTATGTCATTTTGCAATGAGTTTACTGGTCCGGCCCGCTTGATTTAAAAATTAAGCTGTATTCGGCCCGCAGACCAAAGGGAGTTTGACACCCCTGGTTTAAAGGGTGATCTTGGAGAGTCGAGCTAATGCTAATTGTCCGTCATGTCAATGAGAGATCGGTTGAAAGAAGTTTGGGGGTCGTTGGGAATTGTTGATTGTTGTTGGAATATGATTCGATAGTTGGTTTTTGCTGGTTTTTGTGTCGGTGATTTTGTGTTGTTTTGCTTGAAAATTCAAATTGTACACAAGATGTTCAATGGAAACTCATTTTTGATTGTTTTTTCTACAAGGCGTGGCATGTAAGTCATTGAGCCTGATAGAAAAAACTGTCATTAAGTCGATTCCTTGTAATAGTTTCGTAAAAGTATTTGTGGGACTCAATTAATCTGTAAATTATGTTTATGTGGAGTTATTCGATTTTGCTTAGGTGAAACCAGCAAGACAGATTTTTTTCCTACAAAAACCCTCACTTAGCCTTAAAATGCGAATGAGGGTTAGTGTCCCAACATACGGAGATACGAGAAAAATTCTAAGCTAATTTTTGTCTTCTTTTTACATTGTAATACCCTGTTTTTGGTGTTTTTTCAGAAGGTGGGAACTGATTAATTTGTATTTAGTTCATTTCTAAGGGAAAATGATTTGAGTTATAGTCGTACCTGTACTTACAAGATTATTTGGTTCTAGAATTTTTTTCGTAACTTGAACATTTCGTAAGTAGGTTTACTTTATATGTAAAAAATATATATATATTTTTTTTACATATAAAGTACACCTCTACTGACGAAATTTTCAATATATATATTTTTTTTTCATATATATATTTTTTTTACATATAAAGTACACCTCTACTGACGAAATTTTCAATATATATATATTTTTTTCATATATATATTTTTTTTACATATAAAGTACACCTCTACTGACGAAATTTTCAATATATATATTTTTTTTTTCATATATATATTTTTTACATATAAAGTACACCTTTACTTGCGAAATTTTCAATATATATAATTTTTTTTCATATATATGTATATATATATTTTTTACATATAAAGTACACCTACTTACGAAATTTTCAATATATAATTTTTTGTTTCATATATATGTATATATATTTTTTACATATAAAATACACCTACTTACGAAATTTTCTATATATTTTTTTTGTTTCATATATATGTATATATTTTTTTACATATAAAGTACACCTCTACTTACGAAATTTTCAATATATATATATATATATATATATATATGTATGTATATGTATATATATATATATATATATATGTATATATATATGTATATATATATGTGTATGTATATATATATATATATATATATATATATATATATATATATATATATATATATATATATATATATATATATTTTTTTTTTTTTTTTTTATTATTTTTTTTTATTTATTTTTTTCATTTTTGCGTTGGGGGCTTTTTAAGGCCTATTGGGGCTCAGTCTTTGCATATGTTGGATCTCCCACCGTGCTGGTCACTCTGGGGGGATTGCCCTTGTATTTGGGTCCAAGCGGCGCCATTAAGAGCCTTTGTCAGCCATGAGTGAGGTCATCTCTGTCCTCCACTGGCCAATGAACTTTCCTGCTCTCCACCACTCTTATGATTTTTGCTCACAATAGTGCTTTGCCTTCAATTATTCCGGAAAACGGATAAAGGATTAATTTGCATTAATTTTTTTATTATCGACGACAAAGAATCCTTTCTTCCACCAACAAACCTGAACAAAAACATCAATGGGACAATTTAAATGAGGGTGGGAAATATTAATAATGCTGCTTTTCTTCAACAATATCAGGCCATGCGACCACTTTAAAAGGGATCGCTGTGATTGGCTAATAATGTCACTGGTCAATTAACTATCATAAATGCAGCATGCTAAAAGCCAAGAAAAATATTTCTCCCATCTCATTTTCTGAACCATTCTATCCTCACTAGGATCGCGGGGGGTGCCGGAGCCTATCCCAGCTGACTTTGAGCTAGAATCAGTGGGCAACCAATGGGAGGGCACAATGAGAAATACAACCAATCACTTGTAGCTAGGCCCAATTTAGCATACAATTAGCTTAGCATGCACATTTTTAGAATGTGGGAGGAAACTGGAGTACCCGGAGAAAACCCACAAAGGCCTGGGAGAACATGCAAACTCCACACAGGTGGACCGACCTGGATTTGAACCCAGAACCCCACCGTCAGGCCAATACGCTAACCACTCAAATGTTTCGCATTTCTGCTTATTTTTTAGCATTTTTTTGCCATTAAATATGGAAGAACATTTTTTTGGGACAACAAAAAATGTCAGTAAAACTTAAAACTGCATTTTCGGTTTTGGGGGTGTTGGAGCATATCCCACCTAAATAGCTTCTCAGCCAATCACAAAGCACAATGAGACAAACACAAATTCCCACTCATACCTAAAGACAATTAATTGTTCAACCAGCGTGTTAGGATGCATGCCAAAAACCATAATACCCAAAGAAAACCCACTCAAAACCAGGGCAAACTCCACTTAGAATCTATAAGCCCTTTAACCTCATAACTATAAGTCGGACATGCTAACTAACCACTTGACCACCTACAAACTGAATATCCTCCTTATTTTGCATACCTACATACAAATGCATATAGTATGTTTGTCCTCAAGACCATTTTGAAAAGTTTGTCTTTCAGTCCTCCCCGTTTGATCCTTTTGTCTCACCAGCGCCCCCCCTCTGTTTTAAATCCAGCGGCTTGCAAGCAAAGGGGGGGCAGGGTGGGGGGGTTAGAGGCCGTGAGGCCATATCTGTCACAAGCACATTCCACTATGCAGTTATAATATGAAAGAATTGAGCAGGGTGATGGTTTCCCCAGCTCAAAAGACTGCTGAAATGCTGTAATGTAATTATGTGGACAGTCTCTCATGTCCATTAACTTCAATTGGTCCTACAGCAGCCCCTCCCCAATTCAGCCGTGTCTTTTAAGGGGAGGGGAGGGGGTGCCGGAGGGAGTCTGAAGTCATCTGAAAAGGCCTCCTCTGTAGTCATTGTGCTTATTGTCTAAGTAAGCCTGTTATTTGAGCTGCCATCGACTTACGGAAGGAAGGCACGCCGTTCAAGTGGACCGGGTAGACTTTACAGTTGCAGGTGCAGGGGGAACGGATTTTCTCGCATATAAGCCGTATTTGTCAGTTGAAAAAAATGATGGCGGAATTGAGGGTGAGGCTTATATGCGCATAAATTTGATTTGACATGCACAAAATGTCAAGGTGATACGCCGTAATGCAAGACATATTTATTTATTCAAACTAGAGCGTTACGGACACACTTCCTGGTTGTACTGCTCACATGACTTACTGTTTGAATTTGTTTACGTTCAGGAAACACCCTTTCGCAAATACAGTAAACGATCATTAGATTATAGTATCTCAGAAATACCACGCGTCATCATAATAATGATTAAAAATAGATAAATACATTTTTAAAAATGAAAAAGTGAGTTTTATAGCATTAAAATTGAATAATAAAAATGTACATTTTGTTGTATTAAGATTTAATAATAATAAATAAATGTAGATTTTATAGTATTAAAATTTAATAATAATAAATACATGTAAATTTTAGTATTAAAATTTAATAATAATAATAAATGCATGTAAATTTTATAGTATCAAAATTTAATAATAATAAATGCATGTAAATTTTATGGTATTAGTATTTAAAATTTAATAATAAATGCATGTAAATTTTATAGTATTAAAATTTAATAATAATAAATGCATGTAAATTTTATGGTATTAAAATTTAATAACAATAATAAATGCATGTAAATTTTATTGTATTAAAATTTAATAATAATAAATGCATGTAAATTTTATAGTATTAAAATTTAATAATAATAATAATAAATGCATGTCAATTTTATAGTATTAGAATTTAATAATTATAAATGCATGTACATTTTATAGTATTAAAATTTAATAATAATAAATGCATGTAAATTTTATAGTATTAAAATTTAATAATAATAGATAAATGTAAATTTAATATTAATGAATACTTGTGAATGTTGTCATTTTAATTTTTTTTTTGAAATAAATAAATGAATGTTATAATATTAAAATTTTATAAAATTAAATAAATGTAAATGTTATAATATTAAAATTTTATAATAATAAATAAATGTAAATGTTATAATATTAAAATTGAATAATAATAAATACATGTAAATGTTATAATATTAAAATTTAATAATAATACAAATAAATAAATAAAAAACATTTTATCATATTAAAATATAATAATTTAGAAAAATGTAAAAAAAAATACAAGTTCAAATCCTAGACACAATTAAAATTTAAGCCAATAAACTACATGCTCATTTGGTCTTCGATCTACAGATAGTTACAAAACCCACCATTCTTAATCCGCCATGTTTCATTGACAAATTCAACCAATATTTGTTTACGTTCAAATGCAAACACCCACCATCCTAACCCGCAATTTAAAAGAACTTAACAAGCGTGCCTGTCGAAGTCCGCCGCTAAACATCTCTCCAACATCCATCCCAGAATCGAATTACCGGTTCCACCAATTTCCCGAATTGAATTCCCCGATTTCCACTACTTTGTGTTGACTTAATCTCCGCCATTTCCCATAAAAACCATTGGAAATGTCCCCCAATGCGTCACTGCACCACTTTAAAGACTTTTTCCTACGTATTCCAACCTAGTGACCCATTCCAAACAAGCCATATGATTGGACTTCTGTCCCTTCTAAAGGAGTCCATTGGGGTTCACTATGAAAGGTTTTTTGAAGGGGGGGTCTTGGAGGAAAAGTGCATAAAAGAAAAGTATAGGAGATGTCAGGTCGCCTTTAGAAGGAAAACAAACTGCAAAGAGCAATGTGAGTTGACTTAATCTGATTAGGCCAACCTCATCAACAGCCCACTTAAAAAAGAGAAGAAGAAAGCCTTGAATCGGGGCGAGAAGCATGAGAAAAGACTCGCCCTCAAGTGTCCACAAAGCCAAAAAAAAAAGGGGGTCCGTGAATGCACCATATTGGTCCGCAGATGGTAAAAAGCCATTTTGAAAAGGGAGGCCAAATCGATCATTTTTGTTCTTGATCTTAGTGTAGATATCAAAACAACAACAAGATAAGCATAAAAAATATTCTAGAACAGGGGTGTTAAACTCCCTTTGGTCTGCGAGCCGAATACGGCTTAATTTGAGATCAAGGCGGGCCGGACCAGTAAAACTCATTGCAAAATGACATGGAACTAACAATAAGCCCACTTTTTTCAAAACTGTATTAGTCACTAATACTAATAATTAGTCCAAAAAAACGAGTAAATTATCAAAATATTTATTAAAATAATCTTCCTTTTACATTATGAACAATATATTATGAACAAGAGAATAACAAGAACATGAATAAATGTCAATTCATGTTGTCTGTGCGTACTTAAACACTGCGCCCCTAGCGGATAATACAAGAACTACAAATTTTAAAGAACATTATTTTTTTTATAATACAATGCAGCTTTCTTCCCCGGGCCGTACCAAACCACCAGACGGGCCGGATCCGGCCCGCGGGCCGTATGTTTAACGCCACTGTTTTAGAAAAACTTGGCATCACATCAATGACACAATTGACATCACATCAAAGACACATTTGCCATAACATCAAAGACACAATTGTGCCAATTATGATTTTTTTAATGGAAACAAATCCCTATTGAAATTTAAACGATATTTCTTATAGCTTTGCCAAGGTTTGATGGGTTTTGTAAGGTTTTTTTTTTTTACATTTTAATACAATTGCTCGTCTTTGTTTTTTTTGTAAATATGGTCAATAATAGGTTCATCAAAGTTGCTCTGTGTGGTTAGTTCATTACGTGGCACATGAGTGGAATGCGGTTGGCATAAATGTCCTTTCAAGAGTCCAGATCGGTCGTTGACTTTTTGTAAACTCCGCCTCTTAAATGGCCACTGACCAATCGGATGTCTTAGAGATTGTTGTTAAGGAAGTAGGAACTGACAAGCTTTCGGTTCGCTGCATTATTGATCAAGTTGGTAGTTTTGAGATTGCTGTCTGCTATAAAACCATACCTGGCAACTTATACATTTTTCCCGTATTTTTGACGTTTTTTGATTATTTCAAATTGTGTACGCCGTATTACAACTTTTTAAGGACATTTTTTTGTAAAACCTTTTTGCACGGCAACGCGCTCGTAACATAACATAAATAAATTTAAATGAACTTGGATTACGATCTAAACCAGGGGTGGGCAAACTTTTGGGCCCCGGGGAGGGGCCATATTGACTTTAAAGATTTGACAGATGGGCCGGGTCAGCACAAGATACGATACATATAAAAAAGTGCATCCGTTAACAGTACATATGAAACATAAACAGGAAAAAAAGATTAAGATTAACATACTCATCACTCATGATTAAAGTAAAAAGTATAAAGTACTAAGTCAAGTAAAAAGGAATGTATTAAGAAATATTAAAATGTAATTTTTAAAAAGATAGAGGGGCTGTGAAACATGAAAAATAAATAAGAGTGGACAGAGCTACTGCCAATGGCTTCCGCGGGCCGGCGCCATCTTGGGGGAAAAAAAACATTATTTGGACAATGTCGGCGGGCCGGATTAAAAAGCCTAACGGGCCGGATGTGGCCCGCGGGCCATAGTTTGCCCATGTCTGATCTAAACCCTAAAAAATAAGTTTAATGTAACCTTACACTAAACTTCATTCTAATTTTGTTTGGAATTTTGACACTTTTTTTGGATCTATTGGCCCCGCCTCCACCCTGACTTTCAGATTTAACCTATCGAGGGTTGTTTGCCTTTGTCTTCCCTTCAAAATATTCTGAAAATGATGCACACATATGTCCCCACAATAGTTTTACGCACTAACACTTGCCAACGAGTATTAGTATATACTCCTCTCGTATTAGCGAACAAACTCCGCCATTCACACTGACTAACAGGGGAAAAAAAACACCGAAAAAATGCAATACTCCGCCCAGTTAAAAGACTGATGCTAACAATGTACACATTATTTATTTATGTATTCATGACCCATTTACTTATATCTAAAATGTCTTTTTCTGTGTCTGTATTCTCACCCTCTTGCTACTGTAACAATGAAATTTCCCGAATATGGGATGAATAAAGTTATCTAATCTAATTAACATTATCATTAATTAACAAAGTAACGTTTCTATCACCTGACATTTTCTCTATGACATTTTCAGCATCCAAAGACAATCCAGAAGCATTTAAACTGCTTGAGTTTGGCTGTAAACATCTCCGAGCACCTTATCGGGGGGGGGACAGTGGACAAATATAACCAAAAGACACCAGCTGGACCCCAAGAGGTACGTACAAACATTGCACCAAATCAAATTAAGCTGGCATTGGCGGTAAAGAGCCAATGAGGATTGAGCGAATCTTCTGGGCAGACCACTGAAGTCTTAAATCTGCAAACACTCGTCCACAGCCTTTTCATCTCCCCAGACGTGGCCTCTTTAACACGAAAGACTTAAGTCCAAAAGCAAGTACTTTTATACTTCTTTTCTAGTGAATCGCAGCCGCAATTTCCGCCACCCTGAGTTGGCTTTTATGAACTCCCAAAATGTCCTCCAATGAGAATTCCTCCACTCTTTGTCGGTCGACATTTTGATACTTAGAATTAAGTTTAGTGTAAGGTTAGATTCAACTTATTTTTGAGTGTTTTTAGAGCAGGGGTGGGCAAACTTTTGGGCCCGAGGAGGGGTCGCATTGACTTTAAAATTTGGACAGATGGGCGGGGTTAGCAGAAGATAGGATACATATAAAAAAGTGCATCCGTTAACAGTACATATGAAACGTAAATAGAAAAAAAGGGCTAAAGTATTAACATACTCATCAGTCATCATTAAAGTAAAAAGTCTAAAGTACAAAGTCAAGTAAAAAAGGAATGTATTAAGAACTATTCAAATGTCATTTAAAAAAGAGAGTTTAATATCTAAGAGAGTAAGTCTATTATTTAAGAGAAAGTTTAATATCTGAATATCTAAGTACTGTTTAATATCTAAGTACTGTTTAATATTTAAGTACTGTTTAAGACAAAGTTTAATATCTGAATATCTAAGTACTGTTTAATATTGAAGTACTGTTTAAGACAAAGTTTAATATCTGAATATCTAAGTACTGTTTAATATTGAAGTACTGTTTAATATCTAAGTACTTTTTAATATCTAAGTACTGTTTAATATTTAAGTACTGTTTAATATCTAAGTACTGTTTAATATTGTAGTACTGTTTAATATTGTAGTACTGTTTAATATTTAAGTACTGTTTAATATCGTAGTACTGTTTAATATCTAAGTACTGTTTAATATCTAAGCACTGTTTAATATCTAAGTACTGTTTAATATCGTAGTACTGTTTAATATCGTAGTACTGTTTAATATCGTAGTACTGTTTAATATCGTAGTACTGTTTAATATCGTAGTACTGTTTAATATCGTAGTACTGTTTAATATTTAAGTACTGTTTAATATCTAAGTACTGTTTAATATCTAAGTACTGTTTAATATCTAAGCACTGTTTAATATCTAAGTACTGTTTAATATCGTAGTACTGTTTAATATCGTAGTACTGTTTAATATCGTAGTACTGTTTAATATCGTAGTACTGTTTAATATCGTAGTACTGTTTAATATCGTAGTACTGTTTAATATCGAAGTACTGTTTAATATCGTAGTACTGTTTAATATCGTAGTACTGTTTAATATCGTAGTACTGTTTAATATCGTAGTACTGTTTAATATCGTAGTACTGTTTAATATCGTAGTACTGTTTAATATCGTAGTACTGTTTAATATCTAAGTACTGTTTAATATCTAAGTACTGTTTAATATCTAAGTACTGTTTGATATCGAAGTACTGTTTAATATCGAAGTACTTTTTAATATCGTAGTACTGTTTAATATCATAGTACTGTTTAATATCGTAGTACTGTTTAATATCATAGTACTGTTTAATATCGTAGTACTGTTTAATATCGTAGTACTGTTTAATATCGTAGTACTGTTTAATATCGTAGTACTGTTTAATATTGTAGTACTGTTTAATATTTAAGTACTGTTTAATATCGTAGTACTGTTTAATATCTAAGTACTGTTTAATATCTAAGCACTGTTTAATATCTAAGTACTGTTTAATATCTAAGTACTGTTTAATATCTAAGGACTTTAATATCTAAGGACTGTTTAATATTAAAATGTCATGTAAAAAAAGATACATAGGGGCTGTAAAACAAAAAAAAAAACAAATAAGATTGGACAGAGCTACTGCCACTGGCTTCCGCGTGATGGCGCCGTCTTGAAAAAAATATTTGGATAACGTCGACGGACCGGATTAAAAGGCCTAACGGGCTTGTATGTAGCCCGCGGGCCGTAGTTTGCCCATGTTTGGTTTAGATCGTAATCCAAGTTCATTTAAATTTGTTTATGTTACGAGTCCCCTCCATGTAATCTGTCTAATTTTAGTATACTATTAAACACATTTTAGTACTATTAATCCACTAGTTATTTCTGACTTTGTTAATAGATGGCAAATTTGAACTAAAAAATGTTTTTCCAATCCAATATCCTGTTGTATGTGTTTTTTTCAGAAGGTTGGAACAAATTAATTTATTTTTAGTTCATTTCTATTGGAAACATTCATTTGAGTTAGGAGTAAATTGACATACGAGCTCAGTCCCGGCATTAAGCTCATATCTCGAGGTACCACTGTATTTGCAGAGCTCTGTGGAATTAGATTTGCATCATTGTGTGGCAATCCAAAGGCAAATAGAGCAAATAAGAGCACACAGCTGGCCCTCGAGACTGGGGATCCCGTGCAAACACGGATCCGGCATGCCTCGGCACAGCTCAGCTCGGCCTGGCGGGCCACATGAAAGTGCCCAACAATGGCTTCCGCACTCCACTATAGCCGAGCTTAGCGCAATTTTATTACATTTGGCCCCTTTCAATGGACTCCTTGGCAAAAGAGGATCACAGAATTTGTCGTCAGTTTTAAGATTACGGCGACATCTACGCCTTCCCGAGTCTCCTAATACTCCTTTTGTTGACGATTTAACGGGAAAATCTACTCTTTTACTTTGGCGGAGGCAGGCAGGAAGCCTCTTTCTGCAATTTGGCATTTCCTCACATATATTTGGTCATTAATTTAAGGGTTGCATTCTTTATAAACTAATTGCAACTATCTGAGCCTGTACATTTGTTAAGAAAAAAAATAGACAACAGACGAAAATATCCACATACAGTTGTACCTCGAGATGCGAGCTTAATACGTTCTGGGACTAAGCTCGTATGTCAATTTGCTCATAGCTCAAACAAACGTTTCCCATAGGGACTATATGTCTTTATGTCTCATTATACTTGTATAATGACAATAAAAGCATTGAATTTATTAAGTTCACAAAATGGACGCCAGGTGGCAATGTTCTCCTTAAATTCTGCAGGTTTGTATGAGGGATATTTTTTCTATTATATGTTTATATATATATGGATAGATTTTTACTTTTACTAGATATTCACAAAATGTGTTGGAAAGAAAATTTTAATTTTATTTGTTAATTATAAATTGGTTATCATTTTTTATTTAATCAGATAGAAATAGTCAGTTTTGGCATGTAGACAATCGAGTTCCGGTTTTCCCCGCATCAAAATGATTGATACACCGCCATTTAGACAACCAATGGAAAAGTAAAGCGCCTCATTTGCATAAGGTAGGCGCGCGCCTATTGGCTGGCCGCATGCGCCTCAGAAGAAGGATAAAAAAAAACTCGCGTGCCATGATCTTGCAGGCGGCGCACGTCCGGAAGCAGCCGTAAAAATAAAAGCTGATTCTAATCTAAAAGTCGTATTACTATTTCAAGCAGTCACTATCAGTCGGACGAAACCAAGTGTAAATAATATGGAGGGGTGTTTTTTTTTTACGAGTAGCGACTAAAGTCGAAAGTAAACACCCAAACGGGTTTCCTCGCATGTGGTCGCCTCCCGACCCGAGCCTGGCAGCCGGCCTAGCACGCCTCGGTCGCCCTGCCGTGTTTTTTTTTTACATTTGTTTTTTTATGGTTCCTCCCTCTTTGGCTCCCTCCCTTTCGGCAGTGCCGATTGAGGAGCGCGTGGGTGACGGCGCGCGGGGCTGTCGTCCAATCAACATCCGGCCTCGCGACCAATGGGCGGGTCCGTGCTGCTATTGGCTGTCTAGAGTGTGGGAAAGAATGCCGAGAAGCTTTCACACGAAGCCCGACTGTGGGAGCACGCGCGGCGGCTATAAGTACGTCGGCGGCGCGTGTCTGCCTCACAAGACGAGACGCCTCCGTGACACAAGACCCACGACGCTAAGGGACTTTTTGGGGCTTTATTTTTTGTTGTTTTTATTTTTATTTTTTTCCACTTTGCCTGCTTAGTGGACAAACGCCTCCATTTGAAATATCCGGTTCCTCCGGGGAAAGGATTTATCGATTAAAGGAACGATGCCAGCCGACACTATGGAGAAGCAGACCGGATCCCCGATGGCCGGAGCTCCGGCGACCGGGTCACACACGCCGGATAAACCCAAAAATGCGAGTGAGCACCGAAAGGTAATTGGTGGCGTATTTTCCATTTTTTTTATTGACAGTGAATGTTACATTTCAGGTTGGATTTTTTAATGAGATTGACGAATTTATCAATTTTTTTTTCTCGGTTACAGTCATCTAAACCCATCATGGAAAAGAGAAGAAGAGCGAGAATCAACGAAAGTTTGGGTCATCTTAAGACGCTCATCTTAGACGCACTAAAGAAAGATGTAAGTTGACTTTTTTGGTGTGTTTTCTTTCAATTGTTGGTACTTGGTTTTTAACTTTAAATGCATCATTCACAGAGTTCCAGACACTCAAAATTGGAGAAAGCGGACATTCTAGAAATGACTGTGAAACACTTGAGGAACCTGCAACGTGTGCAGATGAGCTGTAAGTTTCACTTTTTTAACATTATTTTGACAGAGCCAATGATGTTTTTTTGGGGGGAAATGTCACCAAAATGAACTAATTTCAAGAGCAATGACTATTTTTCTCATTTTTAAAAACAAAATACTTTGATTTGTCACCCAAAATGCCAGATTTCAATGATATTTTTATATTTTGTGATTACTATTCATCATTTTCATAGTTTTTGTGGAATTAAAACTTGATAAAATGGCAAAAGAATTCAACAAAAATGACGAAAAACAAAAATGCTGTTTTTATGTATGAAATATGCTGTTTCAATATTTTTTCAAGTTATTAAAACAAAGTTTAAAATTACAAATACTCAAAAATAGTAATTTACTATGAATTCCTTGTACTCTATTGGGAAGGACATACATCCAATAAATATGACTTTAAAACAATTTCACAGTTGAAAATATTGAAAAATATTCAAATATATGAATAAATATTTTAAAAAATGAATACTTTTAATTCATGGAGAATTACAGACATCCAATTCTTGGACATTAACTAAAAAAAACAATTTCACAGTTGAAAATATTGAAAAATTCAAATATATGAATAAATATTTTAAAAAATGAATACTTTTAATTCATGGGGAATTACAGACATCCAATTCTTGGACATTAACTAAAAAAAACAATTTCACAGTTGAAAATATTGAAAAATATTCAAATATATGAATAAATATTATTACAAAATGAATATTTACTATTAACCCCTGACAGGGAAAAACATCCAATTCATGGACATAACTTTAGAAAAAAAAGAAGAATATTTCAACTTGAAAATATTCAAAAATATTCCAACATATGATTTTATATATATAAAAAACAAGAATATTTACTACCAATGCCAAAACCAGGCATCCAATTAATGAAGAGGACTGTCAATCATTCCCAATCAAACCGAATGGCTTCCACCTGAAACCGCCTCCTTCATTCCCATACCTAAACCCACGTCCCCCCTTATCCCGCAGCCTCCGCCCTCTCCCCCGACGCCGCCGTGCTGAGCAAATACCGAGCCGGCTTCAACGAGTGCATGAACGAAGTGACCCGCTTCTTGTCCACTTCGGAGGGCGTCAACGCCGACGTTCGTTCCAGACTCCTCGCCCACTTATCCGGCTGCATGGGCCAGATGATGGCCATCAACTACTCCCAGCAAGCTCACCTAGCCCCGCCCCCACACGTCCAGCTCCCCGTTAACTCCGCCCCCAAGGGCAGTCCAACCGAAGCCGCCTCCCCCAAACTTTTCGGCGGATTCCAACTAGTCCCGGCTTCCGACGGACAATTCGCCTTTTTGATCCCCAACCCGGCTTTCGCCGCCGCTACGGCGCCGGTTATCCCGCTCTACGCTAACCCGGGACTCCCGGTGGCCGTTAACGGTGCTGCGGCGCCCACCGCCGCGTCCCCGGTCCACGGTATGACCTCCTTTTCCGGGGGATCTCAAGCGGTCAGTCCGGCGGGGGTCAGTCCCGGTCCGGATGGCGGCGAGGCGGTTTGGCGCCCGTGGTAGCCCTGCTTCAGCATCCTGGTTAGTCAAACTTTGGGGAATCGAACCCACGGACGTTTACAGGATTCTGTTGACGGATAAAGTTGGATGAGGCTTTTTTGTTGTTTCGTTTTATGGAATAGAAGCCTCGGAAAAAAACGTTAATAATTCCTCGCCACGTCCAATAATTGGACGTCGTGACGAATAAACATGTTGATAGGATTTTTTTTTTGTTATGAAGTACTTTTTTATATAAAAAAAGATTAGTTTTGTACAGAGGTGTTATTGTCATACCAAAGCTGTTTTTCTATTCTTTCTTCTGTTTGTTTGTTTAAAGATAAACTGGTGTTTTCCCAGTGTTTGAATAAATAATCATGAAAAATACTGTTTTTTTAAAGTGATTTTTTATATCATGGATTGCAAAAGTTTAGAATGATTGGGGATTTAAAAATAATGTGTGAATGAAAATGACAAACTAGACTGATACGGACACATTTCCTTGTTGTACTGCTCACATGACTTCCTTTTAGAATTTATCTACGTGCAGGCAACACCCTATCGGAATGTGCTATCCTTTAGATTCATTAAGTATCTCTGAAATGCTATGATTTTTCTTAAGATTTGCCCTTCAAAGTAAAACATTTGTACTCCCTATTAAACCCATGAATATGGAGGTGAACAGTGGGAATCAAGGGGTGGCTTATACGAGAGAAATTGTTGAATTCAACGATTTTAAGGCAGTTTTAAGGGTGCGGCTTATATGTGAGAAATTGGAAAAAATCAGCAATTTTAAGGCCATCTCAGGGGTCCGGCTTATACGTGAGAAATTGAAAAATTCAACGATTTTAAGGCAATTTCAAGGGTTTGGCTTATATGAGAGAAATTGAAAAAATTTACAATTTTTAAGGCAATTTAAAGAGTCAGGCTTATACTTGAGAAATTGAAAAACTTGACGATTCTAAGGCAATTTTAAGGGCCTGGCTTATACGTGAGAAATAGAAAAATGTAACAATTTTAAGGCAAATTCAAGGGTCCGCCTTACACGTGAGAAATTGAAAAATGTAACGATTTTAGGGCAATTTCAAGAGCGTGGCTTATACATGAGAAATTGAAAAATTCAATGTTTTACGGGCAGTTTTAAAGGTGGGGCCTACACATGAGATTCAACAATTTAAGGCACTATATATGGTCCGGCTTATATGTGAGAAATTGAAAAATGTCAACTATTTTAAGGCAATTTCAAGGGTCCGGCTTATACGTGAGAAATTGAAAAAATTAACGATTTTAGGGTTATTTTAAGGGTGCGGCTTACACGTGAGAAATTGTGAAATACAACTATTTTAAGGCATTTTTAAGGGCCTGGCTTTTACTTGAGAAATTGAAAAATGTAACTATTTTAAGGCATTTTCAAGGGTACAGCTTATAGGCGAGAAATTGAAAAATGTAACGATTTTAGGGCAATTTCAAGAGCCCGGCTTATACTTGAGAAATTGAAAAATGTGATGATTTTAAGGCAATTTTAAGAGCCCGGCTTATACTTGAGAAATTGAAAAATTCAATGTTTTATGGGCAGTTTTAAAGGTGGGGCCTATACATGAGATTCAACAATTTAAGGCACTATATATGGTCCGGCTTATATGTGAGAAATTGAAAACTGTCAACTATTTTAAGGCATTTTCAAGGGTCCGGCTTATACGTAAGAAATTGAAAAATATTAACGATTTTAGGGTTATTTTAAGGGTGCGGCTTATACGTGAGAAATTGTAAAATACAACTATTTTAAGGCATTTCTAAGGGCCCGGCTTTTACTTGAGAAATTGAAAATTTTAACTACTTTAGGGCAATTTCAAGAGCCCGGCTTATACGTGAGAAATTAAAAAATGTGATGATTTTAAGGCAATTTTAAGGGCCCGGCTTTTACTTGAGAAATTGAAAAATGTAACTATTTTAAGGCATTTTCAAGGGTACAGCTTATAGGCGAGAAATTGAAAAATGTAACGATTTTAGGGCAATTTCAAGAGCCCGGCTTATACGTGAGAAATTGAATAATGTGATGATTTTAAGGCAATTTCAAGAGCCCGGCTTATACGTGAGAAATTGAAAAAATGTGATGATTTTAAGGCAATTTTAAGGACGAGACTTATACGTGAGAAATTGAAAAATTCAACGATTTTAGGGTTATTTTAAGTCTGGCTTATACGGGAGATATTGAAAAATGCAACAATTTTAAGGCAATTTTAAGAGTCCGGCTTATACGTGAGAAATTGGAAAAATTAAACAATTTTAAGGCAATTTTCAGAGTCTGGCTTATACGTAAGAAATTGAAAAATTCAACAATCTGTAAGTCAAATATTCAATTTAAGTCCTATCCCTATCCCCCTCCATTTATAACTGGATCTTCTCCCTTTAAATTCCTCCACAAGTCTCCATTCATGTTTCCATTGCAACCAATAGCAATCAACGTCCAATCCCCTTCAACTAGCCTCCTCCCCCACCCAAGTCCTAACACATCAAAACTTCCCCTCAACTAAACACCCACCCCCACCCACCCCCTTAAAATGATCCTCAATCCAACGGATGTATTTCAGCGTGCCAGCCACGGGTTCCGCCTCCTGGCCAAGCGCTCTTTTTACGAGGAGGCTCGCTCAAACAGCAGTTGGCGGCGTGCGAGGCCTCTGCGGTTTTTCTTTCCGCCCGCGCGTCTGAGTCAATAGTTCAGCCGTGCCTTTGAGGAGGGAGGCCAGGTCGTGAGAACCCAACCGACGAGTCTGCCTGCGGCCGGCCGACCGGGCGCCGCGCCAGACATTAAATCCCCGCCCGCGGGCCGCTCGCTCGGCGGCGGACGCCACGAGCGAGCTAGAGAATAAATAAAAAGGGATGTTTCTCATCACTGTCGACTGTTAAACAAGTCCAGTGAGTATTTGTTCGCTTCCTCAATGGCATATCTGGCAACCTTGGTCAATTGCTCTCCTTATTAATGATTGGAATTCCCCTTATTAGGCGATTAAAAAAAATACTAGTATTTTCTCTCTTTTTCAATGGCATATCTGGCAACCTTGGCCAATTGCTCCCCTTATTAATGATTGGAATTCCCCTTATTAGGCGATTTAAAAAAACGTAGAAAATGAGTCTTTGTTTTCTTTTTAAATGGCATATCTGGCAACCTCGGCCAAATACTCCTCTTATTAATGATTGCAATTCTCCTTATTAAGCGATTCAAAAAAAACGCACAAGTGAGTATTTTTTTCTCTTTTTCAATGCATATCTGGCAACCTTGGCCAATTGCTCCCCTTGTTAATGATTGCAATTCCCCTTATTTAGCGATTTAAAAAAAGTACACGCGAGTATTTTTTCTCTTCAATGGCATATATGGCAACCTCGATCAATTCCTCCCCTTATAAATGATTGCAATTCGCTTTACTAAGTGATTTTAAAAAAGTACACGCGAGTATTTTTTTCTCTTCTTCAATGGCATATCTGGCAACCTTGGCCAATTGCTCCCCTTATTATTGATTACAATCCCCCTAATAAGCGATTAAAAAATGCGGACATATTTACTCATATAGGGAGCACTTAAAAGTCTAAATTCTTCTCCAAATTGGACGGGGTGTCCAATCAATCGGTGCCCAATCAGTATGCTCTAAATTCAAGATTCTGTAGATTTTGCAATAATTTGCTGACAGCTGGACTGTCTGTGTACATTGCTTGCTGACGTGCTATATTTACATAGTGAAAAGTTGGACATGATTGACATATCATGCTTAAAGCATGACAACATTAGTAATCGACGACGTTTTAATCTGCCACCAGTGACCGAAACGATCCGGATTAGATTCGAAATGACTAAAATGAGATCATTTTAACAAAAAAAACATACTTAAAAAAAAAATTACAAAAATTTATAATGTGCCGTATACAAGTTGAATTGATGCAAAAACATGGGAAAACAATTGAAAAATGACGCAAAAACATGCAAAAAACAATTGAAAAATGATGCAAGAACATGCAAAAAACAATTGACTAATGATGCAAAAACATGCAAAAAACAATTGACTAATGATGCAAAAACATGCAAAAAATGATGCAAAAACATTAGAAAAACAATTGAAAAATTATGCAAAAAAAACAGGAAAAACGTATAAGTTGCCAGGTATGAGTCCTAAAACCCAATAGTAAGCGGATTTGTTTTCACTAGAGGGAATTGGGTAAAAGAAAACAGGCGGGAAAACCCCTCCATAAGCATGAAAAGGATTCATTCCTCCGGAGGGTCGGACGTCCCTGGGGACGCCGCCATGGCGTCCCGTGGGAGCTTCTGTCTTTTGAGGGGGCGGGGGTCGCCGGAGGAGCCACAATCCATCACTCTCATTTAACCAGTGAATAGACGACAACGCGCCGACCGCGTTGCCGCCAAATGGTGGCCGGCCAATCTCCGCATTTACGAGTGCCATTGTTGCATTGACGCGGTGGCGGCGTGTGCGTTTACGGCCGCCACTTGAGATCCTTTTCGTATGCGAATGGACGCTAAAACGACAAGTGCGTCTCACGCTATTATTTACGCCCTTAGCTAATAAATATGTCACTCTTTTTTTAGTCAATTCCCTCGTTAAAAAAACGAATTGTGTAGTGCAGGGCCGGTTTTTGGCGTGTGCAATTTGGGCAACCAATGAAAATAGGGGGCGCAAGAGAGACCATTTTTTCCCTCAATGATACGACCAGTTAACTAATGGCTTTAAATTTTTTCACTAAATACAAAAGTTGGATTCTGTCAAGTGGTTAGCATGTCGGACTCGCAGTTGTGGGGTCGAGGGTTCGATGCCAGGTGGGTTCTTACTGTGTGTTATCTCTGGGATTGTGTGAGTTTTGTCTGGGTTGTCTGGTTTCCACTCACATTCCCAAAACATGGATGCTAAGCTAGTTGTTTGAACATGCTAATGTGGCACTTGCTACCTATGATTGGTTGTCCTTTTGTTGCCCTGTGATTGGCTGGCTACCAATTCAGGCTTTCCCCGGCCTGGTAGTTGGCTATGATAAGCTCCAGCACCCCCTGTTTCCCCCCCCCCCCCATTTTTTAAGCTATATATATATATATATATATATATATATATATATATATATATATATATATATATATATATATATATATATATATATATATATATATATATATATATATATATATATATATATATATATATATATATATATATATATATATATATATATATATATATATATATATATATATATATATATATATATATATATATATATATATATATATATATATATATATATATGTATATATATATATATATATATATATATATATGTATATATATGTATATATATGTATATATATGTATATATATGTATATATATGTATATATATATATATATATATATATATATATTTTTTTTTATTTTTTATTTTTTTTTATTTTTTTTTTTATTTTAACTTAGGTTGATAAAAAGTGGGAGTGGCTTTTATTTGGAGTTTCAGCATTAATGTCTGGTCTACATTAACCGCGTTATTCGAGGGATTACTGTGAAGGTGGTGTGCAACAGGAGCTGCAGGGGGGTTTCTCACAAGGGCTAGTCTGTGTGTGTGTGTGTGTGTTCCGGAAGGGCCTCTTTGCACCTGTTTTGGACTGAGGGCGCGTATGGGAGAGGTGATAGGATCGGATTAGGGTGCGAGCGGTGACATGTTAAAAAGTTGTGCGAGCCCTGGGAACTCCCATTTCAATCCTTTCCGTGTGGGTGTGACATCTTTGCAAGAAAATACTCCTTGACGTGTGCTATTTAAGTTATTTCAGTTGTCACAAACAAATTTCTTTGACCCCTTATTATTCGTTTATTTATTTTCTCAATTGGTTTATCCTCAATAGGGTCATAGGGGGGTGCTGGAGCCTATCCCAGCTGAGGCGGGGGACTCCCGGAATCGCTGGCCAGCCAATCGCAGGGCACAATGAGACAAAAAAAACAGTCACTCGTAGCTAGGGGCAATTTAGTGTCAAATTAGCTTAGCATGCATGTTTTTTTTTTTTTGGAACTGGAGTACCCGGAGGAAACCCATGCAGGGAAACATGCAAACTCCACACAGGTGGACATTTTTATGAACTTAAAAAAATATGTGAAAAATATACATATATATACTTTTTTTTTACTTACAACAAAGAAAACTAAAACAAAATAATTTGTAGTGAAGCCGCGATAATCGAGGGATTACTGTAATTCCACTTAAGCGATTACAAACACAATGTGGTGTATATTTACTCACATAGGGCGCACTTAAATCTAAAATTTTCCCCAAAATGGACGGGATGCCAAATCATTATGCACTTAATTCAAAATTCTATAGATTTTGCTGTATGACGCTGACCGCTTGACTGTTTGGGTACATTGCTTGCTGACCTGCTATGTTTATATAGTGAAAAGGCGGACATGATTGACATATCATGCTCAAAACATGACAATATCAGCAATCAACAATGACATTTTTGACTGCTAACATTTGCTGAGACAATCCAGATTAGATCTGAAATGGTTAAAAACGACATTGATTTTACAAAAAACATACTTCAAAAAATTATGTCCAAAAGTTAAGTAGGACATGATTGAGATATGATCCTTAAAGAATGACAATATTAGCAGTTGACAATGACGTATTCACCTGCTAACAATGACTGAAACGATCCGGATTAGAGCCAAAATGGCTAAAATGAGATCATTTTAACAAAAAAAAAAACATACTTTAAAAAAAAAACCCTGTATATAAGTTATGTGGCGTACACAATTTGAAATGATACATAAACATATGCGAAAAACAATTGAAAAATTATGCAAAAACCTGAGAAAAACAATTTGAAAAATAATGCAAAAACATGCGAAAAACATGCGAAAAATTATGCAAAAAATGAGAAAAACAATTTGAAATGATGCAAAAACATGCAAAAAACAGTTGAAAAATTATGCAAAAACATGAGAAAAACAATTGAAAAATAATTCCAAAACATGCAAAAAAACAATTGAAAAATTATGCAAAAACATGAGAAAAACAGTTGAAAAATGATACCAAAACATGCGAAAAACAATTGAAAAATGGTGCAAAACATGAGAAAAACAATTGAAAAATTATGCAAAAACATGAGAAAAACCATTTGAAAAATGATACAAAAACATGAGAAAAACAATTGAAAAATGATGCCAAAACATGAGAAAAACAATTGAAAAATTATGCAAAAACGTGCGAAAAACAATTTGGAATGATGCAAAAACATATGCGAAAAACAGTTGAAAATTTATGCCAAAACATGCGAAAAAAAATTGAAAAATTATGCAAAAACATGGAAAAACAATTGGAAAATTATGCAAAAACATGCAAAAAACAATTGAAAAATGATGAAAAAACATGAGAAAAACAATTTGAAATGATTCAAAAACATATGCGAAAAACAGTTAAAAAATGATGCCAAAACATGCGAAAAATGATTGAAAAATTATGCAAAAACATGAGAAAAACTATTTGAAATTATACAAAAACATGCGAAAAACTATTGAAAAATGATGCCAAAACATGCAAAAAAATATTGAAAAATGCAGCAAAAAATCTCGTACAAAAGCTGTTATACAGCATACACAACTTAAAATGATCAAAAACCATATAAAATACAAAGAAAAAACATCCAAGTTGACAAGTACCCATCCCTGATGGCATCCCATTTTCCCGACCCTCCTTTTTTAGCCGCCATTTAACGCGGAGGTTACCCCGGGTGGCCCACCCATCACATCAAGCCGATCACATATCCCCCCATTTTTTCACCCCCAACAGTTGTCCGCACGTCGCGCGCCCCGACGTCAACTTTGGCTTTTCGGCAGCTTCTCGGCTTTCCATAAGCCCCGCCCCCTCCCCAATGGCACGCGTCACCCCGACGACTTCTCGGTAGCCGGCAAGAAGTCGTAGCCTTTCCGGAATCATGTATTTAGCTACCGAGCTATGCGGTGCAGCTGTTATGCTATTTTGGTTCTTGACCGTTGTGGTGATAAGTCCCAGCGATAAATACTGGGCTAATGGCGCTCCCATGTTGGCCATGTGAAAATTAAACGGCTTTTAGCTGCGAGCCGGTTGTGACCTCTGAGACACCGTGCCATTTAAATGATTTCTTCCGGGAAGGGAAAATAATTACCGTATTTTCACCACTATAAGGCGCACTTAAAAGTCTTACATTTTCTCCAAAATTGACAGTGCGCCTTATAATCCAGTGCGCCTTATATATGGAAAAAACCTGAAAATCAAAAACGAAAAACCACCAAAGTCAGATATTAAAAAAACACAAAGGCCTGAACTGAAACAACCCAAAAATAACAACAAACAAATGAACAGATAAATAATCAATAAGAAATAATACAAAAATTAAGAATCAATGAATACATAAAAAAATAATAATCAATAGATAATAATACAAAATAAATAATTTATAAATAATAATAAATAAATAATCAATAGATAATAATAAAAAATAAATAATCTATAAATAATAATTAAATAATCAATAGATAATAATAAAAAATAAATAATCTATAAATAATAATAAATAAATAATCAATAGATAATAAAAAATAAATAATCTATAAATAATAAAAAAACAATAAATAAGAGTACAATATAAATTATCAATAAATAAGAATTATAAATACATAATCAATAAATAATAAAAAAAAAATACATTAAAATATAAAATAATACATAAATTATAATAAATAAGTATTCAATAAATAATACAAAATACATATTCAATAAATAATAATAAAACATACATATTCAATACATAATAATACAAAATACATATTCAATAAATAATAATAAAAGATACATATTCAACAAATAATAATACAAAATACATATTCCATGAATAATAATACAAAATACATATTCCATAAATAATAATACAAAATACATATTACATAAATAATAATACAAAATACATATTCCATAAATAATAATAAAAAACAAATAATAAAGAAATAAGTAGCCAAAATAATAAATAGTCAACCACTTGTATAAGCAGGGCAGTGCACAAATAACAACAAACAAAAGAACAGATAAATCAATAATTAATCCTAAAATTAAATAATAAATAAATAAGTCCTCAACATAAGAGATGAGTAGTTTATAATAATATCATATAAGTAGTAAACACCATAGCTAAGTCAGTACGAGAGTAGGTTTACTTTCTTCTTGCGGATGTTTTTTATTGGATGACGAGAAGGACAAGCCAAAGTCAACGGTCTTGACCCCAACTTACCCGCCGCCGGCGGCGTCAAAACCTGAACTTTTTTGCACTCCACCTCACACGAGGATTTGAAAACCGCACGCGTACGCAAAAAAAAAAAAAAGCAGGAATATTTGTTACCTCCAGACCAAACGGAGAAAGATTTTTTCAAGGAGGTCAAATCCAAAAAACACGGGAACAAATCACACACAGGGGAGATCCGCCTTGGATCAACACGACTGGGTTCAGAAAACGGACGTCAAGGTCTGAAATCGGGTCATGTGACCGTGTTTGGGTACGCTTACTCGGTATCGCAAACCAATCACAATTCCGCATTTTTGGTCAACTAAATGTACATATCGTATTTCCGCACTATAAGACGCAACTATGCTATATATGCTACAGTTGTCCCTTTACTTTAATTAATTGGTTCCAGAAATTTTTTAGTAAATTGAATATTTTGTAAGTCGAAGTGTACTTTATATGTAAATTCCGTAATTTGTTCCACGGTCCTTGAAAAATGACCAACTCAACCCTGTAAAATGGGATAGTGTCCCAATTTTGTAAGACAGATGCGAAAAAAAAGAAAAAATGGAACTCGCATGTGGATTAAAAAATAAATAAATAAATTTAAAAAAAGCAAAACAACTATATATAAAAAAATATATATAGCACTGAAGTAAAAAACAAAATTTAAATACAATAAAATACAAAAAAATACAATATAGTAAAATACAATAAAATACGATAAAGTAAAATACAATAAAATACAATAAAGTAAAATACAATAAAATAAAATACAATAAAATAAAATACAATAAAATAAAATACAATACAATAAAATAAAATACAATAAAATGCAGTAAAACTAAATAAAATAAAATACAATAAAATAAAATACAATAAAATGCAGTAAAACTAAATAAAATAAAATACAATAAAATAAAATACAATAAAATGCAGTAAAACTAAATAAAATAAAATACAATAAAATAAAATACAATAAAATGCAGTAAAACTAAATAAAATAAAATACAATAAAATACAATAAAATACAATAAAGTACAATAAAGTACAATAAAGTACAATAAAGTACAATAAAGTACAATAAAGTACAATAAAGTACAATAAAGTACAAAAAAATACAATAAAATACAATAAAATACAATAAATTACAATAAAATACTATAAAATACAATACAATACAATAAAATACAATAAAATACAATAAATACAATAAATACAATAAATACAATAAATACAATAAATACAATAAATACAATTAAATACAATAAATACAATTAAATAAAATACAATTAAATAAAATGCAATTAAATACAATAAATACAATTAAATAAAATACAATTAAATACAATAAATACAATTAAATAAAATACAATAAATACAATTAAATAAAATACAATTCAATAAAATCCAATTAAATAAAATAACAAAATATTTAGATATTTTTTTAAAGTTCATAAAAATGTGAAAATCCACAATAAAAGCCACTCCTCAGTCCTTTACTTGCTACTAGCACTCGGCAGTTGAAAAAAATAATATACATCTATATATAATTTTTTTTTTTAATCGGGGTGACCCGACTTCGCGGTTTTTCCACTTTTGCGGCCATGCCTGGTCTACATGAACCGCGATAATCGAGGGATTACTGCAATCAACATAATCAATCGACAAGACAAGACAAGGAAAAACATGACATATTATGAAACAAAAATTGGAATCAAATTCCAGATTTTCTGAATCAGTCCGGAAACGTCTCCGTCACCCTCTATATATATTTTTTCGTAGCGATACAAGGTCACCAAACCCCCCACCATCAGACCCCCCCTGCCGTGCAACCGCGTGCTGACTGACAGCCCCATTGCGTGGGTTCAATAGCGGATCCTTTCTGCAACCCCGGACTGTATCAACACAAAGTGGGACGGCTCGCGGGGTATTGATCAGCGGGCCGAGATCCCGCAGCCTCCGTCTTTGTGGCTCGCCCTTTCCTCGCCTGCCAATCAATCGCTCTTTTGTGTCGATTTGTAGCCATTGACAAATCACTCCCTTGCCTTGCCTTTGTCCACCTGTCAATCAAAGAATGAAGGTGGCGTCTTATTGGATCCTCATTCAGTCCAAGTGTCTTCACACAAAATGGACAACTGTGACTGTGTCTAATATATCGATCAATCATAAAAAAAATTAAATTTAAATGTATTCTCACTTTAATTTGGCAATTTACCCACATTTGTATTTTAAAGTAAGATTACCTAACACTATGATGTAGCTAAACATCTTTCACAAAGGTCGCAGGGGGTGCTGGAGCCAATCCCAGATGACTTTAGTAACAAAGTCATACCTGTGTGCAATTAGCTTAGCATCCATGTTTTTTAGGAATGTGGGAGGAAACCGGAGTACCCAGAGAAAACCCACTGAGAGAACATGTAAATTCCACACAGGAAGACCAACTTGGAATCGAACCCAAGACCCCAGAACTGCGAGGCCGACGTATTAACCACTTGTCCACCGTGACTAAAATTAGAAAACCCAAAAAAGTTTAATTAGATAAATCTGGCAGTGGCCATTTTGAACATTGCTTTATATTTTCTGATGTTAATCAAAAAATTAAAAATAATTTTAGTTAATAATGCAAGTTTGTCCATTTTGGGGGAACATCGTCAATTAAACACTCTAAACTGCACCTAGCTATGATTGGTTGTCCATTTTCTCATCCCCTAGCCACAAATTTGGGTGCCTGTAGTTAAACAAGATAGGCTCCGGCACCCCCTGCAACCCTTGTGAGGATAAACAATTCAGAAAATGAATAATTTCACAGAGTTTGACCACCCTTTAATATACCCCTTCTTTTTAAATACTATTACGCTTAGCATTAATTAGCCGGGATATGCTTCAGCACCCCCTGCGAACCACGTGAAAATAATTCGAATGCAAAAATGAAAGAAAAATTGATTATTTACTTTAGCATTTTCATCCTGTTAAATTTGCAGGTGAAATTGTCATTAGCGCTACATGCTAACCGATGCTAAAAGCAGAGGATGGGTCACGGTGACCTTTGACCTTTTTGCAGTGACATATACAAGCAGATGTGTTTATCAAAAGGTGCGGTGTGTTCTTTCCCACGTGGTTTGTTGCCAGAAATCAGCGGTGGTGGTCCCGGGTTTCTAATTGTAGACACAACAAATATGTCGGAGTAAAAAATATGTCTACGATACTTCACTTTTCCGATATTGTCTGGGTGGAATCCTACTTGGGAGACGCTCATTGTTCCAGTTACTTTGTAGTGGAGGGGATTTCCTCCCGTGCGTGTATTTTTAAACGTATACGTCATGTTCGAGTACACGTGTCGTTTCCCATGATCTCGTATGGTTTTATAATTTTTGTCGGATTGCGTCTATGGAAAATAATTTGATTTTTAGATTGATTTAAAGGGACAGTATTATATATTAACGAAGATATATATTCATGTTAATGAATGAATGAATGTATTCGTAAATACAGTGGTACCTCGACATATGAGCAATTTGAGATATGAGTAACATTTTGAGTAGATATTTGTCTTGAGATATGAGTAAAATTTTGAGTAGATATTTGTCTTGAGATATGAGTAACATTTTGAGTAGATATTTGTCTTGAGATATGAGTAAAAGTTTGAGTAGATATTTGTCTGGAGATATGAGTAAAATTTTGAGTAGATATTTGTCATGAGACATGAGTAACATTTTGAGTAGATATTTGTCTTGAGATATGAGTAAAATTTTGAGGAGATATTTGTCTTGAGATATGAGTAACATTTTGAGTAGATATTTGTCTTGAGATATGAGTAACATTTTGAGGAGATATTTGTCTGGAGATATGAGTAAAATTTTGAGTAGATATTTGTCTTGAGATATGAGTAAAAGTTTGAGTAGATATTTGTCTTGAGATATGAGTAACATTTTGAGTAGATATTTGTCTTGAGATATGAGTAACATTTTGAGTAGATATTTGTCTTGAGGTATGAGTAACATTTTGAGTAGATATTTGTCTTGAGATATGAGTAAAATTTTGAGTAGATATTTGTCTTGAGATATGAGTAAAATTTTGAGTAGATATTTGTCTTGAGATATGAGTAAAATTTTGAGTAGATATTTGTCTTGAGATATGAGTAAAATTTTGAGTGGATATTTGTCTTGAGATATGAGTAAAATTTTGAGTAGATATTTGTCTTGAGATATGAGTAACATTTTGAGTGGATATTTGTCTTGAGATATGAGTAAAATTTTGAGATGTTTGTCTTGAGATAAGAGAAAAAAATTGATATATGAGCAGACATTGGATGCGAGAGGCTGCTCATAAAAACATCATGGCCGCTGTCTTTCCTGTTGTAACTCCCTCGTGTAATGTCTCTATGAGCACTGGGCGGAGCATTTTTTAGTGTTTTTTTTTCGTTAGTCAGTGCAAATGGCGGGGCTTGTTCGCTAATACGAGAGGAGTATACACTACTTCTTGTTGGCAAGTGAGAGTACGTTATCCAATTGTGAGGACATTTGTGTGCATCATTTTCTGAATATTTTGAAGGGAAGACAAAAGTAAACAACCCTAGATAGGTTGCATTTGAAAGTCCGCAAAATCTGTCAAATTTTAATAATTTAAACACATTTAAGTGCTATTAAACCACTAGTTATGTGTTACTTTGTTAATAGATGGCGAATTAGAACAAATCAAAATGTTTTTTTCCAATCCAATATCCTGTTTTGGGTGTTTTTCAGAGGATTGGAACCAATTCATTTGTTTTTAGTTCATTTCTATGGGAAACGTTTGTTTGAGTTACGATAAAATTGACATACGAGCTCAGTTTCGGAATGAATTGAGCTCATATCTCGAGGTACCACTGTACGATATTGGCCCGAATATAAGATGGTGTTTTTTGCATTGAAATTAGACTGAAAAAGTGTCAGTTGTCTTAACATTTAGACATTAAATGTTGTTTTATCACAGTAAAAAATTTTAATATACATTTCAAAAATCAACAAATTGATTACATTTTAGCTGACGTTTTTAAATGTTCAGATATTAAGATTTGATTGACAGTTTTTGCATGATTTGAATTAGAAAATTAAAATAATAATGCTTTATATTTTTATTTATAATATTTTGTTATAATCATTTATTTTAGACGTAGTCATTATTTAGTGTCTAAAAATTGAATTTTCTGTTCAAAAAGTTTTTTCCAAATTTAGTCTTGATAAAAAATTGTCTTATAATCGGGATCGTCTTATATTCGGGCCAATACGTTATGTTAGATTATAGCTAAAGGCTAATTAGCATCTTTAGGGTTTGATCTGACAGTGATATGCTAGCACAAATCATGCTAATAGAGAGGATACCTTGCCCAAATTCTGCCATGAACGAAAGGCTTTCAGGGTGCTTGAGCGAGCCACTTGGAGGTCTCTGACCTTCCAGGGTAATGCTGTCTTCGAGGCCCCTCCCCCTAATAACTCTCAATGGAGGCGTCCATGCGGCGGACAGGCGGCTGGGTTAGCGAGGTTAGCTGAAGAAATAGATAGGTCATATCCAGAAGAGGCTGTCACCTCTGGATCAATTGACAAGTGAAGTCTTCTTCCGGATCTTTCGGACCCCGTCACCTTAGTTGACGCTACGTGACACCCAGCAAGTGACCTTTAGTTGAGTATGTTTGTGTTGGTGGGACTAGAAATTGCTCTCAGATCCATCTTTGTTGGTTTGTTGGTTATCGAAGATTGTTAGCTTGCTAGCTAGCATTCGTTAGCATACCTGGAAGGAATTCCATAAGCTGCTAACCTATTTTTACTGACTTTTTCCCACCTACTTATTTATGTGACCACTTATATATGTTGACTACTTACCTATCTTGACTACTACTTAGTTATGATGTTGAATACTTATTTATTTATGTATTCATTTTTTAAATAGATTATTTATGTTTGTTTGTTTGTTTGTTGTTGTTATTTGTGGACTTCCCTACTTATTTATGTTGTTGACTACTTACGTAACCACTTATTTCTTTAGTACATATTTATTGATCCATAATTTTTGTATTGATTATGTATCTGTTTGTTGTTGTTATTTGTGGACTTCCCTTCTTATTTATGTTGTTGACTACTTAGTCACAATGTAGTCAACAACATAAATAAGTAATAAAGAAATAAGTGGGTACATTCTAAGTCTTAGTATGTAACCACATTTTTTAATTTATTTTATTTATTGATTATTTATTTAATTAATTTTTTGTTGATTATTTATCAGTTTGTTTGTTTGTCTGTTGTTGTTATTTGTGGACTTCCCAACCTATTTATTTTGTTGACTACTTATTATATAACTAGTTTTTTCTTTATTATTTATTTGTTGATTCTTTATTTAGTATTAATTATTGATTATATGTATTGATCTTTTATCTGTTTGTTTGTTCGTTGTTCTTATTTGTGCACTTCCCTACTTATTTATGTTGTTAACATTATTTTGTGACTACTTAATTATTTACTACTTATTTATTGATTGATTATTATTTATTGATTTTTTATCTGTTTATTTGTGTGTCATCATTTGTGCATTTCCCTGTTTGTTTATGTTTTAAGTACTTATTTACTATTTAATGCTTATTTATTAGTCATTGTTATTATTGATTATTTATTTGTTTGTTTGTTGTTATTTGTGGACTTTGTGGCAACGCTTTTAATCTCATTATACTTTTATAATGACAATAAAAGCATTTAATTTTTTTTTTAAAAAAGCCTTTGCAGGGACAGTACTTCAGATTTAGATTTTATCGTGTAAATATTGTCAAAATTGTAGCCATTTCTTTTACCAACCACTTTGTTTAGAAGATAACAAAATTGAAATAATAGGAGTTTCACTATTTCTAAGTTGTGTGTACGTAAATGTAAAGCAGGCACACACACACACACACACACACACACACACACACAAATATGCTATGACATCATCATCACACCACTTAAGTTGTGAAGTACTCTTCAATTCTTTTTTTCCCCCACAAACTACTTAACCTACTAATGGAATCAGACCTTCTCGTGCCCGTGGGGATTTTCACTGCAACAATTACACGTCTTTGTTATTATCTCCGTTTTATCTTCAAGCTGATAATCACAAGGTCTTTATCATGCGTCAGAGGACATAGTTTCCCCTCGCGTTAACGCAAAGAAGTAACGCAGTGGATTTTCTGGATTGATTCAGCCTTATTTAGTTTTTAAAACAAGTCTACAACCTTAATTTTTTAAAATATTACCGTATTTTCACGACTATAAGGCACACTTAAAAGTCTTAAATTTTCTCCCAAGTAGACAGTGCGCCTTATATATGGAAAAAACAGAAAACGAAAAACTACCACTGTAGGATATTAAAAAAAAACACAAACGCCTGAACTGAAACAATACTGTTAAATATGCAGACGCCATCTTAGTTTACAACAACTTCCATCATATAGCTCCTCCCCCACTGCAAGATTTTAAACAAAAAAAATCCAAAACATCAACAATGGCTGGCTCTAGAGGTGACTGTGAAGTAGTGAGTGCTTCATATCTGGAAGTCAAAATCAATTACCGTATTTTCACCACTATAAGGCGCACTTAAGTCTTACATTTTCTCCAAAATAGACAGTGCGCCTTATATATGGAAAAATGTCATTCAATGAGGGTGCGCCTTATAATGCGGTGCGCCTTATAGTCGTGAAAATACAGTACTCCAAATATTATTTTTTTTAAATAAAATTCCAACACGTTAACAAGAGCCGCCTCTAAAGGTGACTGTGTAGTTCCCTTCAAAAATAGTGCATGTAGCTATTAACACTATTAGCATTTAGCATACGTGAACTACCATCTGCGAAACTCTCGGCCAATCATCTTCAAGCGTTGCTGTTAGACGAAAAAATGCTGTCTAAAACTGTGCTACTTTTATGTGTTTGTAAAAATATGAATAAGTTCATTATTATGTGCTGTCCCTTTAAATAAATCCAACCTTTTACTGCATAAAATTGTATAATTTTCCCAATTTCATATTAAGCCACTGGCAAAACCACAAAAAAACCCAAAAAATCAAATCAAATTCCACCCTTTATCCAATCCAAACCACAACAAACAATCCCCAGATTAGCATTAAATTAGCATTAGGAATAAAAGCTCTTCTATATAGAATCCTTCACTCCATCTCCCTTTTATTTTGAAAAGAAAAGGCTATGATCTACCAAATAAAGTATTAGCAGGTGGCCAAAAAAAAACCTTTGTTCATCACTTCATGATGAATTCCACAAGTTTACACGCCAGCCAATAGAAACTTGATAAAAAAGTGTATCTTACCATGAAATGAGTAAGCACGGATAAATGGCTAACTTTCGGGGCTCCGCCCCTTGACCATATGTCATCATTCCGGGCTTTTGTGTGGGCGTGTCTCTGTGGCAACCACATCAGCTGTGGTCATTGTGCAACCCACATTCAATAGCCCATATATTCATGACGGGGTGAGAGTTGGAAGCCGGCCACAGAAACAAATTGATACGTACAAGCCGCCGCCCACTTTCCAAAAATGCCACGTCGCCACGGAAACGCCACGGGCCATTAAACTCCAATCAGATGTAAATTTAGGCCGTTCCCGTGGCTGACACAAATTAAACAGTTTGTTTGGCCATTCACGTGTCATCTTAATGGCGTTTTATTCTCGTGGCTATTGTTCGGGTGAAGAGACTTACAAACCCGCATGTTTTTTTGTTTTTTTTTTAAATCCAGAACAGGTCACGCGAGATGGCTGCGGATGGCTTGTTTATGACTCACTCGCCGTCGGGTGATAGTTAACGAGCAGGAAGTGGCGTGGAAATTAAGGCGTGTTGGGTAACCCGCTGAAAAGCCGGTAAGTTCCTGTTAACTGCTTTAATTGTTGTTAAAAGTGTGGTTAAGAAGCTGAAGTATTGGTGCTTAAACACATGTTGGGTTCTTTTATTCATTCATTTTCTGAATTGGTTACATTCGCAAGGCTCGCAGGGGGTGCCGGAGTCTATCTATGGACACTGAATCAGTGGCCAGCCAATCATAGGGCACAAGGAAATGAACGACAAATATAGCGAGAGGCAATTTGGAGTGTTCAAAGAGCTAGCTTAGCATGTTTTTGGGATGTAGGAGGAAATTGGAGTACCCGGAGGAAACCCACACAAGCCTGGTTAGAACATGCAAATTCCAAACAATGAGGACTAGCCTGGGATCAAACACTCAACTGTAGAACTGTGAGGCAAACACGCTAAACACTCAAATTATCATTCATTCATTTTCTGAACTGCTTATCCTCACAATAGTCGCCGGGGGTGCTGGAGCCTACCCAAGTTGACTTTTTGCACGAGGCAGGTAACACCCTAAATTGATAGCCAGCCAATCACAAGGCACAATGAGACAAACAACCCATTACTCGTAACTAGGGGCAATTTAGAGTCTTCATCTAGCTAGCCTAGCATGTTTTTGGGGGAGTTAGCGGAAACCAGATTACCCTATGAAAACCCACGCAAACATTAGAGAGACATACAAATTCAGAGAAGATACAAATTCCAAACAGTGAGAACCGCCCTGGTATCGAACCCTCGACCCTAGAACTGTGAGGCGGACTTGCTAACCACATCTACACCGCGCCAACCACATTTTTATTTTATTCATTTTCAAAGCCAATTCCTTCATTCATTTTTAATCTAATTATACTAAGTGTGACAAAATAATGTCACAAAAACTTTTTAAAATAACTTCTGGGTTAATTTTAACTAAAAATATGTACGAGCGTCTCATAGTTTGAGGTCAAACGCGGGTTGTCTCTTCAATTTTACGACTTAATAAAGCAGCTTAAAGACGACATGTTCCCACACATACCTCCAACATTATTACCACTAATTAACCAAACTTCATCCGACAACAGCCGCCATTATGAAACAAACAATACAGCATTTTTCTACCGGTTGTTTTTCCGCCGAGCGTGCCGGTATAAAAATAGACGGGACGCCAGCCAAGATGTGCGGGTGCCATTGTTTGGGTGTACTACTACTACTACACTGTCCTTGGCAGACTCTTGGTACAGTGAAAGGGTTTCTCTTGCGTCCAACTGAGCATGGCGGGAGTTTTTCTTGTCGTTGACCTTTGACGTTACAGTACTAGTAAATCTACGGGTGTCGTTTTTGTCAGGCGGTGTAACCGAGCATGAAATTGCGTCTTCTAATGTTTGCATTCATGACACACCCGGATTTTACTACTCAATTAAAGTCTAATTATGACTATTTTTGACATGGTAATTAAAAGATAGATCTTGACATTGAGGGTTTCCAAAATATATGATCATAAATTAACATAGATCCGAAAATAGTACATTGAAGTAGTACGGTAAAAATATTTTATGGTTCGCCTCTGCATAGTGGAAACCGATAATGAAGTGGAAGGTAAGGATCATTGACTATACTCAAAAAAACCCACACAAATCCATTTTTTGGTGGTGCGGCACCAGAAAATGTTGCAAATGTGTTTTTAAATTGTTTAAATTATGTATTTTAACTAAATAAAAATTGATAGAATACATACGGTCACCCTATGTCATAAAGACATTGACTTCTTTCTTCAATTTTTATAGACCAGACATGGCCCCAATAAATGAAAAGTAGGGACACCCCTATTTATAATGAAATAAAAACAAAAAAAAATTCAAAAAAATTGAAGTTGGGTCAACCCTATTTAAAATAAAAAATATATATATTTTTTAGGGATAGGGTGTGTTTAAATACAAAATGGTTAGGGTTAGAGTAAGGTTATGGTTAGGGTGTTTAAATACAAAATGGTTAAGGTTAGGGTGTGTTTAAATACAAAATGGTCAGGGTTAGGGTTAGGGTTAGGGTTATGGTTATGGTTATGGTTATGGTTAGGGTTAGGGTTAGGGTTAGGGTTATGGTTAGGGTTAGGGTGTATTTAAATACAAAATGGTTAGGGTTAGAGTTAGGGTTAGAGTTAGAGTTAGGGTTAGGGTGTGTTTAGGGTTAGGGTGTGTTTAAATACAAAATGGTTAGGGTTTGGGTTAGGGTTAGGGTTAGGGTTATGGTTATAGTTCGGCTTAGGGTTAGGGTTAGGGTGTGTTTAAATACAAAATGGTTAGTGTTAGAGTTAGGTTAGGGTTACGGTGTGTTTAAATACAAAATGGTTAGTTTTAGGGTTAGGGTTGGGGTGAGGGTTAGGGGTCAGTCCTATTTAAAATGCAATAAATAAATAAATAAATAAATGTAAAAAATTGAAGTAGGGTCACCCCTATTTATCTAAAAACGTCAAAGGTATGTCGCTGTATGACGTTGACAGTTCGAATGTTTGGGTACATTGCTTGCTGACGTGCTATATTTATATAGTGAATAGTCGGACATGATTGACATATCATGCTAAAGCGCATGACAATATTAGCAATCGAACAAATGACGTTTTTGTCTGCTACCAGTGACCGAGACCATCCGAATTAGAGCCAAAATGGCAAAGAAAAACCTAAAAAACATACTTTATTTAAGAAAAATTCCATCAAAAAGTTGTTATAAACATTTAAAATGATAAAAAAAACGTTTAAAATACAGCAAAAACATACAAGTTGGCCAGTATGCATTTTTTTTAAATTATTTTTTTGGTTTTTGGCTCAAATGACTGCAACAAAAATGGAGGCCGGCATTCAAGCAGGTCCTGTCTGGAGGTCTGGTGTCCTTACACAGATGCTTTCTTGTCCACTGGTGGCTGTGGAGGACGCATTAAACGCCGCATTGAGCGACCGGCTTTTGAGTGACAGGTCTCTAGAGCCGGTCTCCGTCACCCCCCCAGAAAAAAAGCCCAGGCGGATCATCCCTCTCTCTCTTCTCTCGCCCATCTGGCTGCCGGAGGCTAACAAGGCCTGTCCTAAGAGGAACATAAAGAGAAGAAGTTAAAGAGTGAAATATCCCTTCGGATTGTCCCCGGCCGGTCTTTGGCCTCCAATTATTCACAGCTTATCTTTTCAGCTCGGCTGATCTCCCAATGAATAAAGCGCGGGTTGTGTTACTGACGGCCGGGTGCACCTCTAAAGGGGCCCAGGGAGGATCAGGGCCGTGGGTTAGGGTGTCAATCTGGGCCTGACCCCGAGGTTAGGGAGACGCCGTCCTCCGACGTCGGGAGAGACGGGGAAGGGACGTCCAGAGTGAGAAAAAATGGCTGTTTGCTGATAAAAAATGTTGAATAGGACGACAGTTGGGCAAGTGGTTAGTGCCTTGGTTCACAGCTCTGAGGTCCTGGGTTCAAATCCCGGTTGGTCAACCTGTGTGGAGTTCGCAAGTTCGCTCCGGGCTTGTGTGGGTTTTCTCCGGGTACTCCGGTTTCTTCATACCTCCCAAAAACATGCATGGTATGCTGATTGAAGACTCTAAATTGACCCTAGCTATGAGTGATTGGTTGTTTGTCAACTTATGCGCTGCAATTGGCTGGCAACGGATTTAGGGTGTGCCCAGCCTTTGGCTTGGTGATAGCTAGGATTGGCTTCAGCACCCCTTGCGACCCTAAAAAGCAGTTCATAAAAATGAGATGGTGTATATATACTAAACTATGTTACTACTTATTTATGTTGACTACCTATCTATTTTGGCTACTTATCTTTGTTGACTACTTATCTATGTTTTTGTACTTATCTACATTGACTACTTATCTATGTTGACTACTTATCTATATATACTACTTATCTATGTTGACTACTTATTTATGTTGACTACTTATCTATGTTGACTACTTATCTATGTTGACTACTTATCTATGTTGACTACTTATCTATGTTGACTACTTACCTATGTTGACTACTTATCTATGTTGGCTAGTTATCTATGTTGGCTACTTATCTATGTTGACTACTTATCTACGTTGACTACTTATCTATGTTGACTACTTATCTAGGTGGACTACTTATCTATGTCAACCACTTATCTATGTCAACAGCTTATCTATGTGGACTACTTATCTATGTTGACTACTTATATATGTTGACGACTCATTTATTAGGTGGACTAATCTATGTTGACTAGGTATCTATGTTGACTACTTATCTATGCTGACTACTTACCTATGCTGACTACTTATCTATGTTGACTACCTATCTTTTTTGAATACTTATCTATGTCAACTACTTATCTATGTTGACTACTTATCTATGTTGACTACTTATCTATGTTGACTACTTATCTATGTTTTTGTACTTATCTATGTTGATTGTCTATGTTGACTACTTATCTATGTTGACGACTTATCTATGTTGACGACTTATCTATGTTGACGACTTATCTATGTTGACTACCTATCTATGTTAACTACAACTTATTTAATATGTTGACTACTTATTTATAGAAATATATTGATATCAGTGACACTTTGAGAAGAAAAGCCTTTGCTAACATTGCAACACTCATAGTTAGCCTGCGCCACGGATGCTAATTAGCAAAATAGTCACTAAAGATAGACATTGTCACACAAATATAGCCTTTTTGTAGAAATATATTGACATCAGTGACACTTTTTAAAGAAATTCCTTTACTAACATTGTGATAGTCCACATAGTTAGCCTGCGTGGCACATGCTAATTAGCAAAAAGGTCACTAAAGATGGACATTGTCTCAAAAAAGCTTCACCCCCGATCTCTCAGGACTTTGGTCTCCCCAAAAAAAGACTTCCCGCTGCTCCTCCGTCTGGAACGACACAAAAAAAGACCCTCAAACGTTTGACTTTCTCACCGAAACTTCTGGCTAAATGCTATTTGGCTAATGGACTCCTGCTAGGGTTCATACGCCTTGTATAGCCACGTCACCCAAACTTGAGTCAACACCATTACCATAACAATGTCCCCTTAAAGAAAGGCTCGAAAAGGTTTGTTTTTGAATCAAAATCCCAAACTATAGAAATCTTTGTTTTCCACCGCAGCAACACACAAAAAAACCCACAAAAAAACCGACACGCATGCTCATTTTTTTCTATGGCAAAAGTGCTGCCGGATGAATGTCTTATTTACATCCCAAAAGGGAAAGCCGGCAGTTTTAAAAGGATGGGAAAAGCCATCCTCTATTCTTGAGACGATTGGTCGCGCGGGTTAGGATTGGGCCCACCCCCCCCCCCCTCCCCCACTGGGTCGCGGTTAACAAGACCCGCGTTGAATTAAAGACCGGCAACGAGTTTTTAATTGCTGACACATTAAATTTATCAAACTGACAGCCCAAGTGAGTACACGGCGCCCTTTCTTGTTTTGTCCTCGCCGGCCAACTACTTCTTTTTAAGTACCGCCCCCTCCCCTTCTACCCACACAAACCCCACACGCACACCCGCACGATACCACCCATCTTCTGGAGATCTTTCACGTGTGAAGAAAGAAGAAAAACATAATAATCGCGCATTGACTTGAATGATAACCATGAATTATTCATGAGGTTCTTTTTAAGTGTTGGATAAATTAACCCCGCCCACTTTTTAACAAAAGGCGGGGCAATCGTGACGATTATCTTTTGCCTCTTTTTGTATGCGGGTGTGAAAAGTGAGTCAGGAGGGAGCCAATGAGGGAGCAGTTTGAGGTTTGACACTTATGTCGTGAATATGTTTGAGTTTTTTTATGTGGGAAATTGTTAGCCGGCTACGTTAGCATAATTTATGGGAATTTTAAAGATAATATTCTGTTAGTTTATTGAGGGAAATTAGTACGATTGAATCCTGTATGTTGTCATATTATAGTGCAGTGTTTGAGTAGTACAGTGGTACCTTGACATAAGAGTGGAAATTTGTGATATGAGTTAAGTTTTTGGTGAATATTTATCTTGAGATTCGAGACACATTTTGATCTGCGATATAAAAACATCATGGCCACTGTTTTTCCCGTTGCAACTCCCTCATGTAATGTCTCTACATGAGCACTGGGCGGAGCGTTGCATTTTTTATCAGTGTTTTTTCCTCCGTTCGCTAATACGAAAAGAGTATATACTACTTCTTGTTGGCAAGGGGTTGTGCGTTATCCTATTGTGATATCATATGTGTATCATTTTCTGAACATTTTGAAGGGAATACAAAAGCAAACAACCCTCGATAGGTTGCATCAGAAAGTCAGGGTGAAGGCGGGGCCAATAGAGTCAAGATAGGTATCAAAATTTCAAACAAAATTACAATTAAATTTAGTGTAAAGTTAGATTAAATTTATTTTTGAGTGTCTGCATCGTAATCCAAGTTCATTTCAATTTGTTTATGTTATGTTACGAGCGTGTTGCCGTGCAAAAAAAATATTTTTGCTCCAAATATATTTTTAAAGGTCTGAAATTGAGATTCAATATTGGCAGATGATTGGCAGATGTCATCTTTAATAGTTGTTTATGTTATGTTACGAGCGCGTTGCCAGGCAAAAATCAAAATCTGTTAAATTTTAGTACTATTAAACACATTTTAGGACTATTAAACACATTTTAGGACTATTAAACACATTTTAGGACTATTAAACACATTTTAGTACTATTAAACACATTTTAATACTATTAAACCACTAGTTATTTGTTACTTTGTTAATACGTAGATGGCGAATTAGAACAAATAAAAATCTTTGCAATCCAATATTCAGTTTTTTCAGATAGTTGGAACAAATTAATTAGTTTTTAATTCATTTCTAGGGGAAAAATTCATTTGAGTTACGAGTAAATAAACATACGAGCTCGAATTAAGCTCATATCTCAAGGTACCTCAATTAACACAAACACCCAACACATCTAAGATGCCCTCTCCAAACAGTAGCACCTTTTATTTACATCCCTAAATACTTTCCTCCCCACTAAAAAACTACTTTTTTTCCCAGACAATTCCCACGACCTTGCCTCACTTGTCCACCCAATTTAAAAGTACTGCTTGTTTTTCCTATAACATTCAGGTATAAACAGTTTCAAAAAAGAAAGCTCCATTGCCCCCGGGGGGCGCCGCTCTGGGCCAAAGAGGGTAAAGTGCACCTCTCTTGAAAACGCGGGTGAAAGAAAGAAGCGGTCTAATGAAATATTTAAGATGGAGCCGAAAAAAAGGGGAGCGTGAATAAACTTGCGCACAAAAGGAGTCTGCCGAGGGCCTCCATTGTTCGCGGGGGTGAGCGAGCGGAAGTCGGGGCCAAGCCGCTACAGATGTGAGGAGGGCCCATATTGTCGGCTGTGTCCATGCCGGCCCTCCCTTGGCCACCAGCCCATGTCTTTGTCGGCTTTTGTGTGGGTCGATTTTACAGCCAGTCAGTCTCGCCATCCAGTCGTCCTCGCCAATTCAAGTGTCGTCAAAGCGCGACGACGTAGGTGTTTTTGGGGTACGGTGTTCCCTCGCTACTTCGCGGTTCAGCTACCGCGGACTCAGAGCTTCGCGGATTTTTTTGGGGGAAAAATAGAAATATTATATTGAAACAACATATTTTACAGTTGTTTTTGTAATAACATGAATTTCACTGTCTCTACCCGTATTCTATATGGTGTATTGTATACAGCAGGGTAAAACAAATATATAAAAATAAAATTAAAAAAATTAAAAACATTTTTTATTTTTATTTACAGTGTTCCCTCGGTTATCGCGGTTAATGGGGACCGGGACCCCCCGCAATAGCTGCATTTCCGCGAAGTAGGCGTGCCCCTTCAAAAATGCCTAAAGAAACGTATACAGTGTTCCCTCGCTACTTCGCTCTTCAGCTATCGCGGACTCAGAGCTTCGCAGATTTTTTTCAGGAAAAAAATTAATAAAAAATTTAAAGATATTAAATTCAAATTATAAATGACATCATTTTACAAGAGGTGGAAACCAAATATTCAATAAGAATTAGTAATTGCATCAAAAAAAGGCCAAAGAAATGGTCAATAACATGGTGAGAGTTGAGGAATGGCATTGATGACGTCATGGCTGTTTACAGGCGCCCCCAAAAAAAAAATGTTCACAACTCCCAATAACGATGTTTCTTACGTGCAAAAAAACTGCAGAAGATCCTCCATCCGGACTACTATGATATTTTTGCTTGGTGGTGCTTTTGTGCACCTGTTATACGTTTCTTTAAGCATTTTTGAAGGGGCACCCCTACTTCGTGGTTCGTTATTGGCAGTTGTGAACATTGTTTTTTTTGGGCGGTGAAGATGCGCCTGTAAACAGCCATGACGTCATCAATGCCATTCCTGAACTCTCACCATGTTATTGACCATTTCTTTTATGCAATTACTAATTCTTATTGAATATTTTGTTTCCACCTTTTGTAAAATGATGTAATTTATAATTTTAACTTAATATCTTTACATTTTTTATTAAGTTTTTTCCTGAAAAAAATCTGCGAAGCTCTGAGTCCGCGATAGCTGAAGCGCGAAGTAGCGAGGGAACACTGTATTACATTTAAACAACATATTTTAGGTTTTTTGCTTGTTATAACATGAATTTCACTCTCTCTACCCGTATTCTATATGGTGTACTATATACAGGTGGGTAAAAAAAAAATTAAAAAAAATATTTAAAAAATAAAATTACAAAAAAAAAATTAAAAACAATAAATAAATGAAATTACAAAAAAAATAAAAACAATAAATGAATAAAATTTAAAAAAAAAAAAAAAAAAATTTTAAAAAAAATTAAATAAAAAAATTAAAATTGTTTTTTTTTAAATTAAATTCAAATTAAACATTTTTGAAGGGGAATCCCTACTTTGCGGAAATTCACGTAACCGCGATAACCGAGGGAACACTGTATTTCCCATCCGCAAACCCACTAAAAAATGAAGAGACGGCTTTTTTTGGGGGGTGTCATCCTCGGCTATTGGGATAAGGGGCGTGGCTTTGTCATTGAGGAGCTGCCTACTTAGCGCTCTAAGAGGTTTTGATGAATAGCCAACCCTTTCTTGGCTACATATGGCGTTTCCAGGGCGCCGTAGCGGGAGCGTATTTACCCGTGTTGGTGAGTAATGATGTCATAGAGGTCGCGGGGTCACGCCAAGCGCTTTTCACGCATAATGAGTGAAATGAAGGAGCAAATCGTTTGGCAAAAGAGCAGTCGGGATCACATCTGCCAGTAAAAGTGTTTAAGATTGGACATATGTTAAGTTAACTCGCTTATGTATTGCGGGGATGCTGCTATGTTTATGTTTAGCTACTTGGACAAAATAGTTGATCTGACGCAAATAAAATGCAAATCTTTAGTTTTGTCTGTTTGTGGCAAATCTGTAATTTCAATTGTTTTTCGAGCAACGAGGGTGCTGGAGCTTAGCGCTAGCCTGAACGTGTTTTATGCTTATAGCTAACGCTAAATTTAATTGATACTACGGTGTGGTGAGAGCGTATTAGCGTAAAAAAAATCCGATAAGTGATTCCATGACTTGGAAATATTATATTAGATTGGATTATATTAGATTGGATTAGATAACTTTATTCAACCCATATTCGGGTAATTTCACTGTCACGTTAGCAAGAGGGTGAGAATACAGACACAGAAATTTTTGACATAAATAAATAGGTAATAAATAGGTTCATAAATTAATTAATTAATTAATATGTAAATGCAAATTTGAATGAAGATTATAAATGTATATTATATTTCATGATTTTCCCCTTTTTTAATCAATATTTGCAAATTTTAATCTATTTTTACTCTCTTGGTGTTTTTAGTTCAAAAAGTATTTTGTGAAATCTAAAAGTAAATATATAAAAATATTTTCCAGGGGGTGCTGGAGCCTATCCCAGGTAGGAGACACCCTGAATCGTTAGCCAGCCAATTGCAGGGCACAATCAGACAAACAACCAATCACCCATAGCTAAGGTTTATCAATTTTGAGTGTTCAACTAGCTAGCCTAGCATGTTCTTGTGATGTAGGAGGAAACCAGAGTACCCGGACAACACCCACTCGAGCTCAGGGATAACATTCAAAACTCCTTAAAGGAGGACTAATCTGGGATTGAACCCACGACTCCAGAACGCTGGGTTGCTATGCTAATTCATTTGTTGGTAAAAAATACCTTTCAATGTTTTTATTTTAGGTTAGAACTTTATTTCATCCCGTATTCTGTTTTTTTGGTGTTGTAGTTGCAAAACAGTAGCAAACACAGACACAGAAGACATTGTAGAACTAGTTAGAAAACATTTTTTTTAATTAGTGTTTCATTTTTGAGATGGGGGGCTCAATCCCAAGTGTGGAGTTTACATATTTTCCATGGGCTAGCGTGGGTTTTCTCCGGGTACTAACAACCACTAAGGCAGGGGTTGTCAAACAAACGGTCTGCGGCCCGCTAAGTGTCCAATCACTTTTGTTTTGTCTACCAGACACTTTTTTCAGCTCATTCATTTATTCATCCATTTTCTAAACAACTTCATTTTCAAAAGGGTCGCGAGGGGTGCCGGAGTCTATCCCAGCCACACCAGAATTGGTATCCAGCTGAGGAAACAGTCAACCAATCATAGCTACCGGCTATTTAGAGTTTTAAACCAGCTAGCTTAGCATATATGTTTATTTTTTGACAGTTTTAGTAGCTGTGCTTTCCCGCTAGATTGCGTCAATGTGTGTGTGGGTTATGTTAGTGTGTTCTTCACAAAGACCTGTCAGCTTTAATGGCCTGTCGGCTGAGTGGGCCGCCATAGCGCTCTCCAGACGGGAGCCGGCCCAAGAAAGGTTCCCGCTCAGATAATGCCGCTTAATGTTCTTTCAAAAAAAGGTTGGGGTGACAATTAAGGGGAGGTTTTCCCATGGGTTTTGCCCCAGTGGTGCTTGGTTGCCTGTGCAGCTCATCTGTTTGATGGACTCTCAATGTGTCTTGGGGATGGGGGGCGGGGATTAGGAGTAGAGATGGGGAGGGGGGGGGGAGGTCCAAAAAGATGACAATGCGTTTTAAAGACACGTGCTGATTGGCTGAATCGGTTTAATTTCGATGAATGATTCAAAGCTATGTATGGGTCTGTTTTTTTTCGGTATTATGAATTATCTGTCTGTTAGGGTTAGACAAAATGGTTAGGGTTAGAGTTAAGGAGTGTTTAAATACAAAATGGTTAAGGATAGAGTTAGGTTAGGGTTAGGGTTGGGCTAGGGTTAGGGTTAGTGGGTTAGGATAGGGTTAGTGTTAGGGTGTGTTTAAATACAAAATGGTTAGGGTTAGGGTTAGGGTAAGGTTAAGGGTTAGGGTGTGTTTAAATAAAAAATGGTTAGGGTTTGGGTTAGGGTTAGGTTAGGGTTAAGGTTAAGGTTAGGGTTAGGGTGTGTTTAAATACAAAATGGTTAGGGTTTGGATTAGGGTTAGGGTAAGGGTTAGGGTGTGTTTAAATACAAAAGGGTTAGGGTTAGAGTTAGGTTAGGGTTAGGGTTAGGGTTAGAGTTAGGGTTGGGCTAGGGTTAGTGGGTTAGGGGTTAGGGCTAGTGTTAGGGTGTGTTTAAATACAAAATGGTTAGGGTTTGGGTTAGGGTTAGGGTTAAGTTAGGGTTAGGGTGTGTTCAAATACAAAAGGGTTAGGGTTAGAGTTAGGTTAGGGTTCGGGTTAGGGTTAGGGTTAGGGTTGGGCTAGGGTTAGGGTTAGGGTTAGTGGGTTAGGGGTTAGGGGTTAGGGGTTAGGGGTTAGGGGTTAGGGGTTAGGGCTAGTGTTAGGGTGTGTTTAAATACAAAATGGTTAGGGTTCGGGTTAGGGTTAGGGTTAGGGTAGGGTTAGGTTAGGGTTAGGTTAGGGTTAGGTTAGGGTTAGGTTAGGGTTAGGGTTCGGGTTAGGGTTAGGGTTAGGGTTAGGGTTAGGTTAAGGGTTAGGGTGTGTTTAAATTCAAAAGGGTTAGGGTTAGAGTTAGGTTAGGGTTAGGATTCGGGTTAGGGTTAGGGTTAGGGTTAGGGTTGGGCTAGGGTTAGGGTTAGTGGGTTAGGGGTTAGGGTAGGGTTGGTGTTAGGGTGTGTTTAAATACAAAATGGTTAGGGTTAGGGTTAGGTTGTGTTTAAATACAAAATGGTTAGGGTTTGGGTTAGGGTTAGGGTAAGGTTTAGGGTTAGGGTGTGTTTAAATAAAAAATGGTTAGGGTTTGGGTTAGGGTTAGGGTTAGGTTAGGGTTAAGGTTAGGGTTAGGGTTAGGGTGTGTTTAAATACAAAATGTTTAGGGTTTGGGTTAGGGTTAGGGTTAGGTTAGGGTTAGTATTAGGGTTACGGTTAGGGTTAGGGTCAGGGTTAGGGTTAGGGTTAGGGTTAGAGTTAGATTAGGGTTAGGGTTAGAGTTAGGGTTCGGGTTAGGGTTGGGTTAGGGTTGGGCAAGGGTTAGGGTTAGGGTTAGTGGGTTAGGGGTTAGGGCTAGTGTTAGGGTGTGTTTAAATACAAAATGGTTAGGGTTTGGGTTAGGGTTAGGTTAGGGTTAGGGTTAGGGTTAGGTTAGGTTAGGTTAGGGTTAGGGTTAGGGTGTGTTAAAAATACCAAATGGTTAGGGTTACAGTTAGGGTTAGGGTTAGTGGGTTAGGGGTCAGGGTTAGGGTTAGGGTGTATTTAAATACAAAATGGTTAGAGTTAGGTTAGGGTGGGTTGAAATACTAAATGGTTAGGGTTAATATTTCAGCGTTTCGACATACCTGTCAATTTATAAGTTTTTTAAACGCTTTTTGAGTGCACAAATAACAACAACAAACAGACAAATATATAATCAATGAATAAATTTCCCTGAGTAATTTCTCTCATTGAAATCTGGATTTATTGTTATTGTTGTTGCTTTTTTCTATAAGTAAATCACCCAGAAAATAAAAAGATAATAATAATCAATAAATATTACATCTTTTATCAATAAATAAGTAATAAATATTATCACAAGGATTTTATCTCATGGCTATGATAGTTAAACTGTTGTTGTTTTCTACAAGAGTAAATCACCAAAATTAAAAATAAATAATAATTATCAATAAATAATAAATGATTAGTCAATAAATAAACAATAAATATGTCCACAAGTAATTTCTGTCATTGCAATGTGATTCAATTGTTGGTGTTTTATTTTTTTTTAAATTCTAATTTCACCGTTTCATGTTCATCACATTGAGAGCAAAGATCCAACTACAGTTGTAACGTGACCTCCTCAGTAGTTGAGGTCAAGGAGATTGTGTGGGTTTTGTTTGCCTCCATCTTATGATTGAATAGATGCACATAAGATGAAGAAAGAAAAGAAGCCAATTAAGTTTTGGGTGGTTACTTTTTTTACCATCTCGCAATTAGTACCAGCCTCAAAAAAAAAACTTGAAGTACCTATTGGGTTGTTTTGTTGTCAGGACATCCCATTAGAACCTAAACGATCCGCCCAGGTGCTTCATGCCTCAATAGGCTGAGCAAAGATGGAAAATCAGTCATTGGCAATCTTTGTGTTTGTAACACACTCGGCAGATCATGCTCCTTCAACACCCCCCCAATACAGACACTTTGAACAAGGCCTAAACATTCTTGGACTTGGAAGAATATGGACGACATTCTATGCATCACATTCCATCCTTTAAAACCAACCCTAGTATCAATTCTACAAAAAGAAGATACGTATATGTATATATATATATATATATATATATATATATATATATATATATATATATATATATATATATATATATATATATATATATATATATATATATATATATATATATATATATATATATATATATATATATATATATATATATATATATATATATATATATATATATATATATATATATATATATATATAGATATATATATATATATATATATAGATATATATATATATATATATATAGATATAGATATAGATATAGATATAGATATAGATATAGATATAGATATAGATATAGATATAGATATAGATATAGATATAGATATAGATATAGATATAGATAGATAGATAGATAGATAGATAGATAGATAGATAGATAGATAGATAGATAGATAGATAGATAGATAGATAGATAGATAGATAGATAGATAGATAGATAGATAGATAGATAGATAGATAGATAGATAGATAGATAGATAGATAGATAGATAGATAGATAGATAGATAGATAGATAGATAGATAGATAGATAGATAGATAGATAGATAGATAGATAGATAGATAGATAGATAGATAGATAGATAGATAGATAGATAGATAGATAGATAGATAGATAGATAGATAGATAGATAGATAGATAGATAGATAGATAGATAGATAGATAGATAGATAGATAGATAGATAGATAGATAGATAGATAGATAGATAGATAGATAGATAGATAGATAGATAGATAGATAGATAGATAGATAGATAGATAGATAGATAGATAGATAGATAGATAGATAGATAGATAGATAGATAGATAGATAGATAGATAGATAGATAGATAGATAGATAGATAGATAGATAGATAGATAGATAGATAGATAGATAGATAGATAGATAGATAGATAGATAGATAGATAGATAGATAGATAGATAGATAGATAGATAGATAGATAGATAGATAGATAGATAGATAGATAGATAGATAGATAGATAGATAGATAGATAGATAGATAGATAGATAGATAGATAGATAGATAGATAGATAGACAGACAGACAGACAGACAGACAGACAGACAGACAGACAGACAGACAGACAGACAGACAGACAGACAGACAGACAGACAGACAGACAGACAGACAGACAGACAGACAGACAGATAGATAGATAGATAGATAGATAGATAGATAGATAGATAGATAGATAGATAGATAGATAGATAGATAGATAGATAGATAGATAGATAGATAGATAGATAGATAGATACATTCCACAATTTAGATTTAAATTTAAAAAAATAATAATAAATAGTGACAAAAAAATAAAAATAAAAAAATACATATATACTCACCACAATTTAGATTTAAATAAAAAAAAAATATATAATAAATAATGACCAATATATATATATATATATATATATATATATATATATATATATATATATATATATATATATATATATATATATATATATATATATATATATATATATATATATATATATATATATATATATATATATATATATATATATATATATATATATATATAGATAGATACATTCCACAATTTATATTTAATTAAAAATAAAATAATAATAAATAATGACAATATATATATATATATATATATATATATATATATATATATATATATATATATATATATATATATATATATATATATATATATATATATATATATATATATATATATATATATATATATATATATATATATATATATATATATATATATATATATATATATATATATATATATATATATATATATATATATATATATATATATATATATATATATATATATATATATATATATATATATATATACTCACCACAATGCATTTTTAAACTAAACAATAAATGAATAAATACAGAAAAATATATATTTTTTATGTATACATATATATATATTTCAAATGTTTCAATGTATGTATTTTATTTAATTATTTATCATTACCTAGTATTTTTTCGAATTATTTATTTATAATATTTATGCATACTAGGCAAGCAGGTTGAACACATTAAATTTCCCTTAGCTACGATTGGTTGTTTGACTCCTTGTGCCCTGCGATAGGCTTGTCAGGTTGTCCCCTGCCTGTGGTTTGCTCCAGCACCTTTCCGACCCTTGTGAGGCTAAATGAATGAAATCTCCTTATACTTTTATAATGACAATAATAGCATTCAATTCAATTCAAGTCTTTGACCAAAATACACCGCCAAGTGTAACAAAATTAGCGCTTCTACTCCACAAAGTCCATTTCCCATTAAAAAAAACACATAAATAAGTAACATCAAAACAAAAAAGTCCCTTCCTTCCATGCCAAACTCAAAAATATTGCCCAATCTCAAATATTCCCCTTCATTATTTCACATTGTGTATCATGCTAACGCTACTCCATGCTAACCCAACTTTACACCAACGATGAATCGTCCAAGTGTGCGTCAGGCACGCCGCCCTTCCCCTCGTTAATGTGTCTCAGTCTGCATACGAGGCATCCAGCCAAGCCGCCGGCAGTGTGCCTGATGACTACAACCACGTGCGTGTATCCGTGTGTGTGTGTGAATCCGTGCGCACGTTTGTGTGTGTGCTGACGGAACCTGTCACTATCAGGCCTTCACATCTCTTGGCACTGTCTGTGTTGATACTCTGCCGGAGGGCGAACCAGTTGCAAAGAGGTTGAGGAGAGCAGTAGTTTCCCACGGCCCTGCCTCCACATTCCTGGGCTGCCATCGCTCTGTAAATGTTTGGACAGCCGTGGACAAATAACACACCTTGAAAGAAGGCGCACGCATACACGGACGGACGTAGGGACGGATACACGGACGGGGGGGCCGCCGTCTTCCTCAAAAGCCCACCCGTGACCCCCTTTAAACGAACGCCGCCCCCCACACGCGCAAGACTTACCATTGCTCACACAAAGAAGTGCACACCTGTGTTGAAATGATGTGGTACGATAGGTTTGTTAGTTGTGGATAGGAAATAATAAGCAGCTCTATGCAAACTATAGCAGTTACAATGCAAATATTGTATTGCTTGAGGGGAGGGGAAACAACTAATGTGTACATATGATGTAGTTTAGAGTTGAGAATGGCTGTTATATTCACTATATATAGTGGTACCTTGAGATATGAGCTGAATTTGTTCCGGGAATTAGCTCGTATGTCAAATTATTCGCAAATCCCATTGAAATGAACTAAAAATAATTTAATTGGTTCCAATTGTAGTTTAGAGTTGAGAATGGCTGTTTTATTTACTTGTACAGTCGTACCTTGAGATATGAGCATAATTCGTTGCGGGACTGAGCTTGTATGTCAAATTATTCGTAACTCAAATGAATGTTTCCCATAGAAATGAACTAAAAATAATTTAATTGGTTCCTATTGTAGTTTAGATTTGAGAATGGCTGTTTTATTTACTTATATAGTGGTACCTTGAGATATGAGCTGAATTCGTTGTGAGACTGAGCTCGTATGTCAAATTATTCACAACTCAAATGAATGTTTCCCATTGAAATGAGCTAAAAATAATTTAATTGGTTCCTATTGTAGTTTAGATTTGAGAATGGCTGTTTTATTTACTTATATAGTGGTACCTTGAGATATGAGCTGAATTCATTGTGGGACTGAGCTTGTATGTCAAATTATTCGTAACTCAAATGAATGTTTCCCATAGAAATGAACTAAAAATAATTTAATTGGTTCCAATTGTAGTTTAGAGTTGGGAATGCTGTTTTATTTTCTTATATAGTTGTACCTTGAGATATGAGCTGAATTCGCTGTGGGACTGAGCTTGTATGTCAAATTATTCGCAAATAAAATGAATCTTTCCCATTGAAATGAACTAAAAATAATTTCATTGGTTCCAATTTTAGTTTAGAGTTGAGAATGGCTGTTATATTCACTAGTACAGTTGTACCTTGAGATATGAGCTGAATTCGTTGCAGGACTGAGTTTGTATGTCAAATTATTCGCAACTCAAATGTACGTTTCCCATTGAAATGAACTAAAAACTAATTAATTGGTTCAAACCCTCTGAAAAAAACACCAAAAACAGGATATTTGATTGGAAAAACATTTTTATTTGCTTTAATTTGCCATCTATTAACAAAGTAACACATAACTGGTGGTTTAATAGTACTAAAATGTGTTTAATAGTACTACAATGAGTTAAATAGTACTAAAATGTGTTTAATAGTACTACAATGTGTTTAAAATTACGAAAATGAGACTCTTTGCACGGCAACGCGCTCGTAACAACAAACAAATTTAAATGAATTTGAATTACGATACACTAAAAATAAGATGAATCTAACTTTACAATAAACTTAATTCTAATAGTAAAATGTGTTTAACAGTATACTAAAATTAGAAAGATTTCCCCAAGCTTGTGTGGGTTTTCTCTGGGTATTCCGGTTACATCCCCAAAACATGCTAGGCTAGCTTTTTGAACACTCTAAAATTGCCACTAGCTACAAGTGATTGGTTTTTGGTCTCACTGTGGCCTGCCATTGGCTGCTTACTAGTTCCGCCTGGTGCCCGAAATCAGCTCTGATAGGCTCCAGCACCCTCTGCGACCCTAAGCGGTTCAGAAAATGAATGAATGAATAAATATATAACCTTTGCTGTTATTTAACATTATTATGATGAATTCACAGGCTACCAAAACAGTGGCAGATGAAGGAAAGTGCAAAAAGAAAATCTTCTTGATCCTCATTGGTCGGATTGTCGACCAATCAATCTTGTGAAGATATCAAAAAAAAAGAAAAGGCTTCAAGACATTTCTCAGGTACGTAAGTGTGTCGACATGATTTTGTAAAACGGCGTAACAGTTCACCGTGTGTTCAGCTGCATGACACGTTTATGCATATCTGAGCCTGGCGGTTAGCCAATCAGGGATAAGGATAGTCATAATTCATGGTTGACTTTTTGAACCTCCCACCTAATATTGACTTCATACCTTTTGAAAGATAAAAATTTCAGTTATCTTTTTACTGATTTTATAAGCCGTACCCTCAAAATTGCATTAAAATCGTTGAATTTTGAAATTTCTCTCGTATAAGCCGCCCCCTGATTCATAATTTTTTACCTACATATTCGTGGTTTTTAATTGGGAGTACAAATATGTTACTTTGAAGGGAAAATCTTCAGAAAAATCATATTTCTGAGATATTGTATGAATTTGCTGGAATGCACACTCAAAAAAGTTGTTGCCTGTACTTAGAAAAAAATCAAAAAGGAAGTCATGTGACCAGTACAACCAGGAAGTGTGTCCATAGTGGTCTGATTTGTCATGCAATGGCAAGCACAAGTGAGTTTTTTCAAATTTTATGCAATATACGCCTCATTTTCCATTCATAGACGTCAAAATTAACTTTTTTTAACGTTTTATCTGCAGTTTCGTGCATGTCAAGTCTAATTTATGCGCATATAAGCCGTACCCTTGATTCAGCAATCATTTTTTCCCGACAAATACGGCTTATATGCAAGAAAATACATTTTACATCCATTTATTTACATTTTTTTAATTACCAATTTTATTTTTGACTTCAATTAGTTGCCAAACTGTGTAAACACCGTCATTCATAAAACCACAGCAGGTACGATAATTTTTTTGTTCACACGTTCCACCTCCTCAACAATGACAAAGCCAAGCGAAAAACTTTCCCATGAGCCTTTTCTTCCCGTTCCTCTTGTTTCTTCCTTCCTGACGTCTGGCATGCAGACAGCCACGCTCCCACTCGCGCACCTGGCTGGTGTCGAATTTCAAACCATGACGTAACATTCAACCAATCAGGTGAGGCGAAAACGGTTAGCGAGAGCGGTGAGAAATCTCCTCCCACAAATAGAATTGCCGCAGGGAGGGGCTTTCCGCTTTGTGAATGAGAGCAAAACAAAACAAAAAAGTCACCACCAGGTGAGTTATATACTAGTCATTTGAGCACAACATACCCACACACACACACACAAAAATGCAAAGGTAAACAAGAAGGAACTTTTTTTCATTTTTTTAAAAGTCTTTATCTGTATTAACTCGGCTTTTGCAGGTATATTTGTGCACCTGCGCTAGTGGATTAGCGGATAAAGTTTTCATTGTGTGTGGGAAAATAAGCAAGCTGAGCTATTTAACACTTCCCACAACCCTAAAAGTTAAAAAAAATATATTTATAATAATGAATAAGTTTGGTGTTTAAGTGGTTAGAAAGTCGGCCTCGTAGTTCTGGAGTTCTGGGTTCGAATCCTTGTTGATCCACTTGTATGAAGTTAGCATGTTGTCCCTGGGCTTTTGTGTACTGTGGTTTACTTCCACATTCCGAAAACATGCATGCTAGGCTAATTTAGCACTAAATTGCCCCTAGCTACGAGTGATTGGTTGTGGGTTGATAGGCTCCAGCACCCCCTGCGACCCTTGTAAGGATAAAGCGGTTCAGTAAGTGAGATGAGATGAGATAATATATTAAAGAATAGTTCCCTGCGATTGTTTGGCCACCGACTTAGGGTATTCCCCGACCTGGGCTCCAGCACCCCCAGCGACCCTTGTGAGGATAAGCGGTTCAAAAAATGAACGAATGAATGAATGGATAAAATAAAATTAGTGAGCTATTTTCCACTTGCCACAACCCTAAATATAAAATACCATTTTTATATTAAATAAAAATTCCCGTAGTTGATTGCGATTGGCTCCAGCACCCCCTGTTAGGATATGCGGTTCAGAAAATGAGAGTAGATGAAATTTATAGTTTTAAAAATATATGAATTATATAAATGTATTCAAAATAAAATATTCATTCATTCATTTTCTGAACTGCTTTATCCTCACAAGGTTCGCGAGGGGTGCTTGAGTATATTTTTTAAAAAAATATGACGGATAAAATCTTAAAAAACTTAATCAAACAAACAAAATGCATACAAAGTCAACTTAATTTAAAATTATTAACTTTTCACTCAAAAATTAAGTTATCTCCTCATCACTTGCAGTCATTTCTTAATTTTTTTTATCAGGCGAAATTAAACCATCAACTTTGACACCCTCCTCCCTTTAGGTTTTTTACCGAGGTTCTGTTTAGTCAAAAATGAACATGAACACCACAGACTAATACATACATGCCCAACATAGTTGTCATTAGACTCGTGACTTATGACTGAGGTCGAAAGGGGGCGTGGTCTCAGAACAAAAACAAACCCTCTTTGTCTGCCCGATTTGTAACTTAAAGGCCTGTTCTATAATCAATCTTTGTCGGAATGATGGTCAGCGAGAACGCTCGCCGTAGAAAAAGCGTGCATCAGATGATTAAGCGTCTTCTTGCGTCATTCCAGCAACAGTGGCGCATTTATTGTCTCGTTTCGTTAGCCGTCAGCTGACTAGCGTCATCCAAGCTACTTGTCCGCATGACCCGAAATGCTAGCTAGGACTTCCATTGGTTAGTCCAGAACTTCCTGTGTGGAGTTGGTGTGCGTGGGTTTTCTCCAGGTGCTCTGTTTTCCTCACACATCCCAAAAATAGCATGCTAAGCTAACTGATGGAACACTCTAAATCGCCCTTAATTACAAGTGATTGATACTAATTGACAAATTTGCAATATTTTCTCGCATATAAGCCGTATTTGTCGCCAAAAAATATATGAGTGAATGAAGGGTAAGGCTTATATGCGCATAAGACTTGCTGTATTCTTTTTTACCAGTAGATGTCGGTATTTTCAATTTGTTGGTTATTTTCTGTTTTGCAGGAAAAAAACATTACTAAATGAATTATTTCCTTATGATATTAAGACCTAATGTGCTTTTTTGATTTATATAATATCTCAGAAATACCACGTGCGATGATTTTTCTTAAGATTTCCCCTTCAAAGTAACACATTTGTACTCCCTATTAAAACCATGAATATGAAGGTAAAATATGTGAATCAGCTGGCGAGAGAAATTGTAAAATTCAATAATTGTAAGGCTATTTTAAGGGTACGGCTTATATGCGCACACGACTTGCTATATTCTTTTTCACCAGTAGTTGTTGGCAAAGTAACATTTACAATTCGTTGGTTATTTTATGTTTTGCAGTAAATAAAACATTACTGGATGAATTATTTCCCTAGGATATTAACCCTAAGGTGCATTTTTGATTCATAAAATATTTCAGAAATATGATTTTTCTTAAGATTTTCCCTTCAAAGTAATACATTTGTACTCCTATTAAAACCATGAATATCGAGGTGAAAATTATGAATCAGGTGGTGGCTTATACGCGAGAGAAATTGTAAAATTCAACAATTTTAAGGCTATTTTGAGGGTACGGCTTATACGCGCGCAAGACTTGCTATACTCTTTTTCACCAGTAGATGTCAGCAAAGGAACATTTCCCATTTGTTGGTTATTTTCTGTTTTGCAGTAAAAAAAAACATTACTGGACGAATTATTTCCTTATATTAACACTAATGTGCATTTAATTATAAATAAAGTATCTCAGAAATATGATTTTCCTTAAGATTTTCCCTTCAAAGTAACACATTTGTACTCCCTAATAAAACCATGAATATGGATGTAAAAATTGCGAATCAGATGGCGGCTTATACGAGAGAAATTGTAAAAATTCAACGATTTTAAGGCTATTTTCAGGGTTCGGCTTATACGCGAGTAAATATGGTGAGTACAAAAAGTGACTAAAGTGTTTAGTGGAAAGTTTGACTTGTCCAATGAGACCTCGGTGTCTGCGGCCATTGTCGTGGAAGCCTCCCGCGGGAATCTGCATTCAAAGACAAAGCCCTGTTTACACTAACGGCCCACTCGTCTTGTTCCCCTCGCAACAGAAATAAATAGCAACGGGGGGGACGTCGATAGAATTTAACATTTGGACATTTTCCTCAAAAGCAATATTGACCCGGCACCCCCACCCGGTGGGCTTTAGAGCAAAAGCCTGGCATAGAAATCAACCAGAACCGCATGTCGCCCGTTGAAGGGTGAGTCCAACAATGGCCGACCCAAGATGGGGGGTCTCCCACCTGCTCAGTGGCGCCACCCCCACACCCGCTTTCAAGCCGGTCCGCAAAAAAACGGAGGTACAAAAGAACCTTTAACGATTACATTGGCGAGCGAGGTGGACCAGCACGAGGGACGGCGGGTGGCGTTGGTACGTGGCGAACCGGCCCGTGGCGGGGTGCCGGTTCTCAAAGGCCACATTACAATCGCTTAGAGCCTAACGAGCGGGTAGTCGGACTTGTAACCTGTTGCCGCGGGGTGCTTGTTTTCAATGCTAACCAGTCGGAAATAGCTCGCCAGAAATGCGGGGAAATGTGTCGGTCGTCTGGACGCGTTAAACCGTCCCTCAGTTGTGGACGGGAATATGTGAAAAAATTATTTCGTACTCGGGAAGTGCTCATGGAGGATGTGTTTTGCACTAATGATGATACATTTTGGCAGAGGATAGGGGGACTTAACCATATTTTCTCGCATTGGTACTCATTGATACTCATTGATACTCTATGATGCTCTTTGATACTCATTGAAACTCATTGATACTCTTTCATATGCTTTGACACTCTTCGATACTCTTTGGTACACTTTGATACTCATTGATACTCATTGATACTCTTTGATACTCATTGATACTCATCGATACTCATTGGTACTCTATGATGCTCATTGATACTCATTTATAGTCTTTGACACTCTTTGATACTCTTTGATACTCTTTGATACTCATTGATTAGCAACAGCGTAACAATGTTCAGAGACTTTTTATCCTTTCAGAGGGATGAAATGACAAAAAACTCCACATATTTTCATGTACTTTTACTTCAAAATGTTGTCTCTCAAGAAATAACATTCGAAATTGTTCACATATTCGTTTGTCAAAAAAACTTCCTGACCTCTGGTTTAGCTCAATCAATAAGAAAAGGGAAAATCCCATTGGTAATCGATTCGTAAATGGAATTTGTTAAAGTCAAAAAGTTATTGTCGTCCCTTTTAAGGAGTGGAATGCTTATCCAAAATCACCATGTTTTGTTGTATTCTGGGAAATGTGGATCACCACGGCGACATCCAATGAGAAACGGGGTCAAAAAGGTCAACGCAGACCCTACATACTTGAGTAAATAACCATTTTAATTAAGCACGGAAAGTCGCCCCCCGCTCTTAGCATGAGAAAATACCAGATTGGATTGAGGACCTCCATCTTCTGTCCTTCTCTACAATTCTGCCGGATCTCCTGCTGTGCTTCAATATGACTTGAGAAAGGGGGCGCTGTCAGGGGGTACAATATTGCAGAAGCTGGTGGACAATATTGCTAAATGCTAGCTGCCATTTTGCCGTTGCTGAGGAGAAACACGTGTTTTTTTCCAGGTGGGGAGTCGGGATTCTGCTTGATTAAAAGGTTTTCAGCACAAGGGGGGGTCCAAGGGTACCCAAGTCCTTACAAAGATCAGCTGAGACTGGAACGTGTTCCCACAAATCTTTTAGTTAGCATGTTGCTAAGGGAGATTTAAACTTGGAGGTCAACACCATTATTGGATTGGAAACCTGTCAACTTGGGCTATTTGGACGCTATTTTCAAACTTTTACATTCATTTACAGAGCTGTTTATCTTCACAAGGCTCGCGGGGGGTGCCGGAGCCTATCCTAGCTAACAATGGACACCCTGTGGCTAGCCAATCGCAGGGAACAATGAGACAAACCTTCCAATTACTCGTAGCAAATAGCAATTTAGAGTGTTTAGCTAGCTAGCCTAGCATCCGGGAAACTATAGGTATCCGTATTACCCATAGAAAACCCACAAACCCTCGACCCCAGAACTGTGAGGCCGACATACTAACCACTCATCCACTAAAATAGTCATATTTTGCTAATTAATGAGCACAGAAACTGAAGCCTATTTATTTTCATCCATTTGTTTTCTGAATACTTATCCTCACAAGTGTCGCGGAGGGTGCTGGAGCCTATCCCAGCGAACAACCTTGAATTATTGGCCAGCAAATGGCAGTGCACCATGAGACAAAGAAACAATTTAGAGTGTTTAACCAGCTAGCCTAGCATCCATGTTTTTGGGAAGTGGTAGATAACTGGAGTACCCAGAGAAAACCCACAAACCTGCACTTAAAATCATCCAAATAGTCATATTATGTCGAATAATGAACACAGAAACTGAATCTTATTAATTTTCATTCATTCATTCATTCATTTTTTGAACGTTTACCCTCACATGGGTTGCAGGGGGTGCTGGAGCCTACCCCAGCTAACAT